>NC_051163.1:110921522-110944985 GCF_013339745.2 Dermacentor silvarum
TTAGTCTGTGTAACGTTCAATACTATTGAGACATTATTGAAGGATATTGTGTCAACAATTCCTCAACAATATGCCAACAACATTTCAATAGTCATTTTTATAAGGGGTTGAACAACCTCACTGTGTATGTATATATATATATATATATATATATATATATCGAACAAATTTCCTCGGACACGAACGAACAGTAAAAATCGACTATGACAGTAATGAGTGTCACATGGATGCTTTTTTCTGAGCGCGTCGTTTTTTCGCTTTGGTTCGCGTCTTACCACATCGACCCGCCGTGGTTTCTTAGTGACTAGGCTGTCGCGCTGCTGAGCACGGGGGGCGTGAAATCAAATCCCCGCCACGCCGGCCCCACTTCTATGGGGCCCAAATACAAGAACGCCCGTGTAACATCCTTTTTATGCATGTTAAAGAACTCCAGATGGTCAAAATTAACCTGGACTGTCCCAATGTTGCCTCATTAGCAAATGGCGGTTTTGACGCGTAAAACCCAAGAATTAAATTTCTTAACACGTCGTATTGGTAGAGCATCGCGCGCGTAATGCGGATGGCGTGGCTCCGGTTTCTACAAGCAGCAAGAGAGTGAGTGAGTGAGTGAGTGAGTGAGTGAGTGAGTGAGTGAGTGAGTGAGTGAGTGAGTGAGTGAGTGAGTGAGTGAGTGAGTGAGTGAGTGAGTGAGTGAGTGAGTGAGTGAGTGAGTGAGTGAGTGAGTGAGTGAGTGAGTGAGTGAGTGAACTTTATTGGGTCCACAATAGACGCGAGTAAACTCGACCTCACCTGGCTAGGCCCACTCGGGGACCATCAGGTCAAACCTGATGGCCCTCTCGCGGGCCCTCTGGACTACCAGGATTTGATCTTTTTTTTTTTCGTCCACTTTAATTTCCTTTTGCCTTATTACTCCTACACTTCAAAGAAAAACTACGAATAATGTCCCCTGTGTTTTCGTTAGCTTGATTGCCTCTTGGCTTCACATTGTATAGTGACTAGCAAAAATCAGGCCCCTCGATTACCCATCTTCGCGTTCACGAAGATCACTGGGCACTTACAGGCGAGCCCCACTACGAGAGCTTCGTATAGAATAATGATGATGATGTTAATATTAAGAAGAACAATTATATAATAATAATAATAATAATAATAATAATAATAATAATAATCACAATAATATTATAATAATTAGCACTTCTCCAAACTGCTCCACACTAACGTATCAGTAGTGTTCGTTCAAACGCGCAAAGACGCAAGTTTTTCCCTCTCCATGCCAATTAACCTCCTTAACGCCTTACAAGACGACGCAAGTATCGCTCTACTCGCATCTTCGATGCGAGCGAGCCAGCTGTGTGAGCCACTGCCCGCTGTACATTAACACACGGAGAGACATGGATGCTACAATGAGCCAGAATTCTAGCTCACTGCACAGACGCCAAAACCGAAAGTAGACCTAGAGCAGCTAGGAACACATGCTATGCCTAGCCGGCTCTAGTGCGATTGCATTAGCAGGATTGGCATGCGTTTCAAACCAGTATAAAGGTGCGCGAATATTCAAATTTTTTAGTAACAAATGTAATTTTGCCGTATTGAATTCGGTCCCCGATTCGAATATTCAATATTAGGTCCATGGAGTGAGTAGTTACAATTTCAAAATTGGATTGCTTTTCCAAGACATCTCAAATACTACATGTCATCGACTGCACACAATCAAACGTAAAATTGAAGCAAAGATGCGATAACTTTCATCCCATTCACAGCGGACATAGCGTACTTGAGTACCCCGCGTCAGTCAGACAACTAAGCTTTCCGTCTAAACATGATCACTCGCAAAAAAAAAAAAATTTAGACACGGCATTCAAAAAGGACATAGTTTGGTGCTATTCATCAATGCAGCATTGGCGTTCTCTCATCAGATTAAATCAGAATACGTTTCAATGCAACATACTTTCATACAATAGCGACACCATCTGCCGCGAATATTCGAACTAGAGAAAATGTGTGCCTTTGTTTTCTTTTTTCTTTTTTCACCACGCCATCGCCGCCGACGAGACGCATTGCTGATTTGGTCGCCAAGGTACACATATATATTATTTGGCCACAAGGGTACCTTTGAAAACTTGAGAGGATAATGCACAGAAGAGCCATTACTTTGCGAATAATCTGCTTCGCTGTTCTTAATGCTTGTTTGTGCTTTTGAAAAAGTCATGCTTTATAATGAGCAGTGTAATGGCAAGAACGTTATAACGTTGTGAATACCAAGATGTGAAAATTGCGTGATGTTAAAGATGAATGATGTACATTATTCGCAAGATATTCGAAAGAAAAAAATTACTCCAGAGCCCATCGGTGGAAGGCAATGTTAACGGCACAGAGCCTGGAGGATCAGCGAAGTCTGGTGTAGAGATAGGTCGCTCAGGAGCGAGCCGGATCTTGTGCGCGGCTTTTTATTGCGATAGCAATTATATGGACAGTTGAACCGGATTTTTGCCGTCGTCGTCGCCGTCGTCGTCGCCGTCGCCGTGAGGTTCTTTATAGATAAAATCTTCGCCGCGCGCCGTATGCCCGAGAGGAAGCGTGCGGGGACGCGCGCTATCACGGAGAGCGAACGCACTCAATCTCCCACGCGCAAGCAAGGAAGCAGGAAGCCAGCGCCGGAGGGAGCAAGGGGGGGGGGGGGGGGGGCGCACTTCTCTGCCAACAACCGCGCTCGTCGCTCGCTCGCACCGTCTCTTATCTCCACGCGGCTCTGACCTTTAAGCGCCGGGGCATTCAGTTTCCGTTGAAGCGATAGACCGCACGTACCTTCGCCCGCTGCGGCGTATGCTTGCTGCCAGCGTTTTGACAGTCGTTGTCTGCTGTCATTCAGTGTGATCTCTTCGAGTTTGTGTGCGCTCACACCACGCTTGTTCATTCAGTTCGTAATAGTCGGGCCGCATTTTCCAACGCACGCTACACATGCAATGCTGCCTGGGTCGGCAGTGCAGCGCTACAGGTGTGTCCCTTCGCACGCGCTGCCCACGGGAAGCGCTTCTCATCAACACCACCGTTTCACACGCGCCTTCTCGTGGTCATCGAGTCTCTCTTCATGTCGGTCTACTTACGCCGCAGCACACCTGCTTACTTAATCAGCTCATGTTTACTACAATTCATATTGCTACCAAAGCCGCTCACCTTACTTCGTATGACATTGCTGTGTTGCTATCGCATTCATTGCTTCGCCCTTAGGGCGAAACTGTGACATTTTTTCAAAGAGCGAGTGAGCGGTCGTTCAGTAAAAATGAGCGGCGGTTCTTTTGGAGAAAGGGAGCCGGTTCTCTCGCGTTCAGAGAGCCGTGCCGATGCGTTCCGTCAGAGCCGGGTCTTCTGCTGGGTGCGACCTCCGCGCCATCTATTAGCGGTACGAGAAAGCAACTGCCCTCGCGCCCTTCCTCGCAAGAGTCGCCTTCACCCCCTCGCCTTCGGCTGAAGAACGAAAGAACCGCCGCTCACTTACTGAACCACCGCTCCCTCGCTCTTCAAAAGATCCGGCTCGCTCCTGAGCGCTCAGGAGCCAGCCGCTCTTTTCGCCACGGCTCCCTCGCTCTTCAAAAGACCCGGCTTGCTCCTGAGCGCTCAGGAGCGGGCCGCTCTTTTGAAGACTGAGGGCGCCGTGGTTCAGTAAGTGAGCGGCGGTTATTTAGGAGTGAGGAAGCTGGCTCTCTCTCGTTGAATGAGCCGTGCCGAACTGTTCTGTCGGAGCTGGGTGTTCTGCTGGGTTTCGATGTTTGTCGATTTCTGACCGACGAATGGTGGCCGGTGTGAGCCGACTCGCGCTACAGGTACTCGCTCGCAGTGTGTGGTGAGCGCAGCAGTCCCCTTGGTTTTTTGTGCGTCTTATGGTGTGGCACCCGATGCCACCGAGGGGAGAAGTAAAGAAGTCTTAATTGGCAAAAGATGGTACCGTTCGTTGCCTGCTGCTGTTCGAACGATGTCGCACGACTATCACCGATCGCAAATCGTGCGCTGGTCCATTAACACTTCGAAGATTGTCTTCCGTGTCTTTAAAGGGCCCCTAAACCACCTCAGATATTTTTTGAACTGTTCCAGTAAACGTGCATCGAGTCAGAATGCCGTCACAATCAACGATGCCAAACGCTGCAGCACTACGCGCTGGGGGAGTGCCAAAAAAAAAAAAAAGAAATGCCGTGCTCCTCCCCTCGCCTTTCCGGTATCCCCAGCTGTCGTCACGATGTCAGCAGGGGGGAATCTGGGAATCTGCGGAAACGATGTCCATTGGTTGAACAAGAACCTACGACTTCTGGTTAGTCTGCTAGCCGGTACACGCACTTTCTGCTCTTCCTCGTCGTGTTGCTCGTTTTTGCGCCCTTGCGAATCGGTAATTACAGCCCGCAACGCAAGTGCCAAATCGCTCGCGTTCCAACACAGTCGTGCTTAGCGGTCTGATTAGCTGCGCGAACAGAGTGTGACAGTGTTGGCCTTTCCAGACACGCGCGCAACTCAGGGTCTATAGCGTTACGGTTCGCATAACACGGGCTGGCACCGCAGCAACAGCGGGTAGCCGAGAAGCACTGTCACGTTACCGGCACGGTAACTCATCGCACGCCGTTTGCCATTCGCGGGCCGCCGGTCAACAGCGGTTTTTCCTCGCGAACGGCGAGATTTCCTTGCCGTACGTAGACAGGATGAGACCGGGACTCATTTGTGCGGCAGATTCACCGCCGCTGATCGCTCGACGGCGCCGATATCGTCGCTAGGCCTTTTCTGGTTCCCTTCAAAGCTAAAACGGACGGCGCTTTCAAATGAAATACCGACGCTCACAAGCCGCAATATTTTCTTATTGTTGTTATCGCTCTTCGCAATACTTGTACACAAAGAAGAAAAATACGCTGATATTAGCGGCGCCGTCGGCTGCGATGCGAACACAGCCGAGCCCGTCGTCTCCCTGCTGCAGCGGATGTTTTCGTTGCCGGTGGCGGAGGCGCGCAGGTTCGCGATCGTCGATTGGGCCATTGATGGTGCAGCGGGTGGGGCGCCGGCCGAACTGCCGTATACTTTGGACACCTCTCGCGGGGCAGACGTTCTACGGCACTGGCGGACGGTTCGCCGTCGGTATATGTGCCGCTAGCGTGGACGAGACCGGAAGTATGCAGTGTTTTTAGAAGTGCGTTGGCGATGACGTATGTCACGTGACCTTTCGAGAAGCACTCGCCGAGGAGGGGAGAATACCAGCCGATGAGGAGAGTAGCGAAGGAAAGAGCGAAACGAGCGAGGGCCGTTTTTCGGTCATCAAACGCGTGTAACTCCGCTATTACGGCACCATTTCGAAAAATTCTCGCGGCTACGCGTTCGTTGTATACTCGTGCACAACTGCAACACCACCACTAAATTTCAACCTCTGGGTGTTTTAGGGGCCCTTTAACGACAAGAGGTGAACGTACAGTTTACGTCCTAGTCTTCGTTTGTGCTAATTAGTGTAGTCATGAAAATGTCGCCCATGACATCCACTTCAGTGCCTATTCTGAGCGTGTATCATTAGCACGTCAATAAAACGAGGCCAATTATCTGATGTGTTGTAATAGAACTTCATTCCTTTTCTTTTCTTTTTTTGTCCTGGTGTATGATGGCATCATCGCCAGTATCGCGCGTGCACTCAAGAAAAAAAATGTGGTTGATCCCTCTTATATAGGAATCGATATAGAACACGAAAGTGAAACGTGTCTTCACAGAAGTAGTGTAATGTTTATTGCACATTGATATATAATGTCTATTGGTGTTTTGTGGCTAAAGCGCCCTTAGGCGTTGATGCACCCACGCTGACGCCTGGTGGCACGTCTCCTCCATCACGACTACCAACGTCGATGACCATGAGCAACCGTCGTGCATATGGAAGCTGCACTACGCTGCACACGCTAGCACAACGCGAAAGACGAAGCACGTAACTGACACACTAATACAACGCGCAAGATAAAGCACGTAACTGAATCGTCACCGAGTCAAATCAGCGTGTACAGCGCGTCGTAATTGCAGCCTCCGCGATCAACTTCAGAAACATTTTCAGAGCTAATTGCGGAGGCCACGCTCCGCTGTGCTGAGTACGGTGAACGCCACCCAGGTGGCGTTGGTAGTGCTTCTTGATGCCAGCGTCCCTTCGAATGCTGGCATCGAGGCGTCGTAGTGCTGAGACCACCGAAGCGTTCACTGTCGGTGCGCGTTAGTGTCATAATGCAGTACTTCTCTTTTCTGCTCGTAGGCGGCGGCACCGCCCCGAGTAAGAGCGCGGGTACACGGAGGAGTGTTAGATATATAAGGCGCGTCTGTGTAGCTCTCTGCAAATACGTTTGTGTCGCAATGGGTTAAACGCTCGGCGATCTATCGTCGCGGACCGAGAGGTCGTGGGTTCGATTTCCAAATTTTGCATGTTTGTGGAACTTTTTCTTCTGGTTTCTTTCTTTGTATTATGTTCGTGTATGTTCGTGTGACGTATTTCCGTGACGGAAATACGTCAGTGAAGTCTTGGTGGACCCCGGCATAAAACACTTTCGTGTTAAAAAAATGAAAGGTACGTGCGGCAGTTTTGGGGATCTTTCGTATGATTTTTGTATTGTACTTCAAGATATGATTTGTACATTCATTTTGCATGGCGTTACAGCTCACTCATATTATAGTGAACGTACGTATGTGAATAAATGAATAAAGTTGAAACATAATGTACGATCATTTTGTGTTCTTTCTTTGACAAAAGTTGATTTTAAAGTACCACAAAAACGGACAAGCTTCTGTAATGACGATGAAGTTACATACTTTTCTTTCTGAAAAAAGTACTTCGCATTCTGCCTGTCACAGTATCATAAGCATTTTATCCTCAATACCAGAAAAGAAAGCTTCATTACAACTAAAATTCACGCTTTCAATATATGAAAAATATTATCTAAACATAGCGAAAATACCAATAACACGGTTATTAAATTATGCATATATCGTGTTTTTCAAAGCCACATAACTATAGAATATGCATAACACAGGTTACACGTTTAAGTGAACCGGTGAGCCGTTCAAATGAACTGGTTCATTTCAGTGAGCGAAGCCGTTCCGAGCCGCTCACTGAAGTGAGCCGTTTTGCCCATCTCTAGTCTGGTGGACCGGGCCCGGGCTGCGGCATTATCCAACGGCTTTCTGGACTGAGAGAACCGCCCCCCTAGGGCGAAGAAAGAACACTTTTTCGCCGTTTCGAACAATAAACGTTCATTCCTCCTCCTCCTCCAGAACCCATCTCACGGGGACTGTTCATAGTAATGCGTTAGCATTGAATCAACAACGTATTGCCACCGTCGAAACAACTTTAGTATTAGGTGTGTACTGCAGCGGGACCGCTCTTCCGCGCTTCCCTAAGAACACTCGGCGCATCGCCGCGAAGCCTACATGTGGCTTCCGAGATGCATGGCGCGCCGTTGCGTGGAAACGCTGAGAAACGCGTCATGCGGCAGCCTTGCTCCTCTGTCGCCATTCTTTCTGGAAAGGCTCTGCCCTCTAGTGGCAGTGCCAAGAAGTCCACATGCAGTCTCCGAGACGACAGGCGCGGCGTGCCGGTGCCTGCGAGCGCTGATAATAATTGTTCCCTCGTTTGCCGCACGCTCAATGACACTTCCTCAGTGACACAAGTTGGCGTGCTTTGAAAGCGGTACATACCCGGTGTATTTGTAGCGCAGGCTGGTAATGCGTCGGTTCGTTGGTCTTCGGGAACCCTTGTGACGTGGCTTCGATTGCGGTCAGCATCGGAGATTATTAATTTCAGAGATCTTTTTCGTGATTGAAGAGCGGCACACACCTATGGCACATACCCAGAGACCCAAGTTGTCATAAAGGACGTTCATTGAAGACCAGCACACACGAGTGGCACATACCCTCCATGTCACTCTAGGTTCTGGATCAGTACGTGGAAGGTGGCAGGGTGAACTCTGCCCCTATCATAATTTAGCAGTGCAATTTTAGAGTCACTCAGGATGCAGGTAGCACTGGAGCTGCCGAGCGCTAGCGCTACAGCGATCTCTTCCGATTCCTCTGAGTCCATTCCCTGGGGTAGTTCATTTATTAATGGAGGGGTGTTCAGTGTGTAAGAAACCACTGTGGTTCCGTGCCGATCGCATGCAGCATCCACCCATATCGCGTTATGTTCATTGCCGTACCGTTTATGAAGGACTGCTGCTCCGGCTTTCCGTCTCTCGCAGTTTTGGTCGGCGTGCTTGTTACGGGGGAGAGGTGGAATGCGTAGCATTTGACGAATTTACGTAGGAATGGCTTTAGGGAGTCATGATTAGCAGGGATGTGAATTTGGAGTTTAGAAAGTATGTGCCTCCCGGTAGGGGTGCTGGCTAGTCGGAGATTGTGCCTGCAGGTGGGCTTCGGTTAGTTTTTGTATGGTGTTATGCACGCCTAACTCCGCCAGTCGTTCTTTACTGGTGCTTTTTGGCAGGCGGAGCGCTTCCTTGGTAGCTTGTCTGATTATATAATTTATTGTTTGGGTTTCGGTTACATTGAAGTGGAGGTAGGGGCTAGAGTACGGTACTTTACTCATGGTATACGCTTGTACTACTCGCAGAGTATCTTCTTCACGCAGCCCGTGAGAGTTATTTGTTACTCTGCGTATTAGCTGCGTGGTAGCTGCTAGAGTGCTCTTTAGGCGTTTGATGGTTTCGGTATTTCTCCCATTTTGTTGCAGGTAGAGGCCTGGGATCCTAACGGTGTGGACCTGTGGACCCTCCCTATCCTGTACGTAGATTCTGATAGGAGTATGATGCGTTCTACCCTTTGGCGGGATCAAGAGAAGTTCAGATTTTTCCGTTGAGCAGGTGAGGTCTACCTTGGTGACCTCATCCTGTATTACCATTGCGGCTGTTTGCAGTGTTTCTTCGATTTGGGCGTCCCATCCATATATAGTCCACTGGGTGATATCATCCACGTACAGGGTGTGGTCAAGATGGGGAATTTGCTGCAGCTTCCGCGCGAGCGGAATAAGTACTTCAGACAGACAAACAAAGAACTTTAATGAAGGTCCTGAGAAGCTCCGTTGCTCCCTCTCAGGGAGGCGACGAAGCCGTCGCCCACGTCGGGACAGGGAGACCAAGCTCCAGCGCCGCATCGTGGGCTCTCTGGACAGCCCAAAATTGGCGTGACTCGTCGGAGCTCCGAAGAGCAGAGCTCCAGTCCTCTGCAGTGCATCGATGCGGGCCCCTCTGTAACGAGGGGCATCCCCAGAGCATGTGATCTAAAGTACTACGTTGTCCGCAGCTAGGGCAGTCTGGACTAAAGCAGTCTGGATTTATGTGGTGAAATAAATTCAGATTGGGATAGGATCCCGTCGGAAGCATGCGTAGTGTGACAGCTTGAGGTCTGGTTAGTGTGCTGTATGGGGGAGGGTATAGTCTCCTACCAAGGTAGTAGTGTTTTCTAACCTCGTTGAAGGTGAAGAGAGTGTCACGGAACTCGACGAGCCTAGAATCGACGGAGCCTCGACTCGCAGTGGCGTCAGCGCGGAGGGTTAGTTCGCGCGCTTGGACGTGTGCGATGTCATTGAGGTTGGGGAGGGAGTCGAGTTGGGGTTCGAGATGTGCCGGGAACCACGTGATTGTATGTGGCTAGATGACTTTGCTTTTGAGAATTCGATGAGCTTTTTCGGCGATGGTACCAGTGGCAAATGCCCACACCGCCGCCCTCGAGTCAGTAAATATTTAAGCTCTCTCATCGTCGAGACGTGCCAGAGCGATCGCAGCCTGCTCTGCCCCAGCCGGGGTGCTGTCTCTGATGGAGGCCGCACAAGTGACGTGTCCGTCGTGGTTGACTACCGTTGCGACGAAGTCCGATGTGTGCTCGTACTGGGCCGCATCAACGAAAGTGACCGTGTGAGGCGAGGCTTTTATCCTCCGGAGCAATGCCACAGCCCTAGCTTTGCGCCTGCTCGCATTGTGTTTTGGATGCATGTTTTTGGGAAAAGGAGCAACCATAATGTTGTCCCGTAGGTAATCTGACATTTCACATGTGCGTTCCATCGCTACAGTGGAGCCGATTCCTAAGACCGCGAGAATCTCCCTCCCCGCAGGGGTGCTAGAGAGTCGTGATACTTGAGCGGTTTCCTGAGCTTCAATGATTTCATCGAGTGTATTATGTGCACCTAGTTGAAGAAGGCGGTCCGTGCTGGCGTTTATTCGTACTCCTATTACTTTTTTTATGCTTTTACGGATAAGCGTGTCCAGCTTGTGCATTGCAGCCACGTAAATTATGTGACTCATTAAGAATGCGTGGAATAGCCGTAGGAGATTGTCCTCCTTTAGACCGTTCCTCTTGTTGGAGATTCTATTGATTAATCCAATCATGCACTCTGTCTTGGTTGTGATTTTTCTGAGCGTCGTGATGTTACCTCCGGTAGACTCGATGAACATTCCCAGCACCTTTAGGGTATCGACCCTAGGAATGCTCGCCCCACTTTTGGTGTGTAGTTCTATGTCAACTTCGTCCAGGGGCTTCCAACCCCTGGGTTTAGGACCTTGCGGACCGGTCTGTAGAGAAGTAGCTCAGACTTGGTTGTCGAGCATCGTAGGCCTGTGCCATCGAGGAAGGTTTCAGTACGGTCGACTGCTTCTTGTAGGCTCGATTCCACTTGCCCTTCGCTACCGCCGGTGCACCAGATGGTGATGTCATCGGCGTATATCGTGTGGTGAACTCTTTCAATTCCCGACAGGGATACCGACAGTTGCCTGAGGACTAGGGTGAACAACAAGGGCGATAGCACTGTTCCCTGAGGCGTGCCTTTGGGTCCAAGTGAATACCCTTCTGATTTGTGGTCTCCAAGCTTTAACGTGGCTTTGCGGCTCTCCAGGAATGATCTTACGTAACCGTGAAAGGCTTGTCCTAAGTTAAGATCCGAGATGGATTCCAGAATATGTCGGTATTATATGTTGTCGAAGGCCTTCTCTAGGTCAAGCCCGAGAATTCCCCGCACGTCTCTCGTATCTTGGTCTATAGTTTGAGTCTTGATTAATTTCATTGCATCTTGTGTTGAGAGGCCTGGTCTGAAGCCCACCATGTTGTAGGGCAGGAGACCGCTCCGTTCGACGTGCTTAGTAATGCGATTGTGAATTACGTGTTCCGCTACCTTTCCTACGCAGGATGTAAGTGAAATCGGTCTATCCACCCTGTCGACTTCGAGGTCGGTCCGTATCTTCCTAGCCGCCGCTTTAATATCTGCCCTGAGCTGTTCGGTTCATTGATCCAGGTTAACTATCGTGCTGTGTTGCTCTTGCTGGCAGCGCTTTTTCCGGATTTATCTAAAGGCTTCCCAGTCAGTAAACACAAATTCTCGTAGAGGTTTGCATCCAAGCTCTAGGGTTGTGACCAGAATGTTATGATCACTTCCTAGATTCTCGTTCAGATTGGTCGAGGAGGCCGATTTGAAGCCCCTGACGAAGCACAGGTCGGGAGTAGAGTCGCGCGTACAGGAATTTTCGGTTCTTGTGGGGAATGCCGGATCTGTGAGAAGGAGGAGGTTGTGGTTGGTTGTGATCTGCCACAAGCTCCCCCAGTTACGACTCGAGAGATAGGCATTTGGTTCAAGTTATGTGACACTCTATATATTTAGTGGTGATTAAGTGAACAATAAAACAATATATATGTGTAAAACACATACACGTCTACATGTGTGTGTTTCAGATATATATTTAATGTCAATATTGCTCAAAAATTCTCAATAGTACTCAACATTATTCAACAATATGTCAACAACAATTAGTCAATGACTTTACTGTTGTGAAGCGCTCAACAACTTTATTGTTGAGGTATTGTTGTGTACGTTCAATAACTATTGAGACATTATTGAAAGGATATTGTGTCAACAATTCCTCAACAATATGCCAACAACATTTCAATAGTCATTTTTATAAGGGATATCGCTAACTGCGTCACAGCGCGCTGTGCGGCCAGCGTGCCTCAAAAGTACCCCAGAAAGTAACGAAATTACTTTTCAGTAATGTCTGGCGTCAGAGAATGCGGCACAAACTTCTCCTAGCAAGATGCACTAGACTACACACCACGGCTGAGTTCTCGCTAACTGCGACACGACGCCCTGTGCGGACAGTGTGGCTCAAAAAACCGAGATAAGTTACAATAGTCCCCTAGGAAGCGTCGGAAACATGTCTCAGCACGATTCATTTACTCAAATTAACTGCGCCAGGATGACCGAGCTGTTTTTCGCTAACTGCGTCTTAAGTCTCGGTCCCGGCCGTGCCGTAAGCCTAATTGCGTCGTAGACTGTGAAACAAGATTTCTCACCTTACCGTATTCCAATAGTGCAGTGGTGTCTTGTCCCAGTGCAGAAGGAACGCAAGAATACGCCGAGAGCCCAATAAACCAGGTTACATTTAAAAAAGAAAAAAAAAAAAAAAATGAGACAGACGGGTCGCCGCGCGCGAGCGCCCCAACGCGCGCGCAGCCATCCTCGCTGGCTTCGGGGGAGTGTCTGGCGGATGACGCATGTATCTGGCGCGTCATTGACCTGTGGCTAGGTAAGGCAAGGAAAATAAGTCGCAAAGCTTAAGTTCATTTATACGCAAAACGTTTTAGTTTTCGCGGCAAAGAATTAAAAAAATGAATGAATGCCTGTTAACTTAAGTTAACTTTCTTTTTTTTCGATGCTCGCGGCAGCTAACGTTCGGTGTCAAAAGTATAGCGTGACGTATGGTGACGTGTTTCCTGTTGCCAGTTTTTGCCGAGTGTCCCCTCTTGTCGAATTTCTTTCTCTATGTCGGAAGTTTCTAGAACGTTATCGATGCTTCTTTTCGTTGCCTGTTTTCACCGACGCTTATGTTATCTGATTGTGTGACCGACGCGAAGTGTCTAGAACTTTCTGGAAGACACGCGGGCATCAGGGATTAATCTGGAACCTTCGATGACTCAGGTATAAAAGCCGACGCGTCTCGCCGCTGATCAGATTTCGACGACCGCCGACTGTGTTCGCCGCTTTCGTTGTGCTTCGAGTGTAGCTTGCCTCTGTGGGCACAGGTTCTCCCAATAAAACACCAGTTTCGTCATACATAGTTTTACGACTGTTTTCTTTACCGTCACTACTACGTGACATCTGGTGGAGGTGCTAGTGCGTTCATGCAGCGAACGCCCCCGCAAAGCCGTGATCCAAGCCCGAAACCGAGCTAGCCGTAGGCAGCAAGGACTTCTGCCGGAGTACGGACTTCTTCCCGAGAAGACCACAGCGACCAAGAGGACAAAAGTCACGACCTCGGCAGCAGCTACCATGACAGCCCCTGCGCCAACATCTGCAATCGTGATGCAACAACCCAGGGAGCCGCCGACTTTCCGCGGATCGCCATGTGAAGACCCCGAAAGCTGGCTGGAGCCATACGACCGGGTCGCTACGCTCCACAAGTGGGACTGCGACGACAAGCTGCGCCATGTTTACTTCTCGCTTGAAGACGGCGCCAGAACCTGGTTCGAGAATAGGGAGCGTGCACTAACAACCTGGGACCTGTTCCGAGCCGCATTCCTGGACACCTTCACGAGCGTCGTCCGTAAAGAAAGAGCTGCAGCCTTGTTGGAAAACCGTGTACAGCTACCGAATGAGAGCATCGGTATGTACACTGAAGAAATGACTCGATTATTCCGGCACGCCGACCCCGCTATGCCAGAAGACAAGAAAGTTCGCTTGCTCATGCGGGGAGTTAAGCAGGAGCTATTCGCCGGACTGGTGCGGAATCCACCAACGACAGTCCAAGACTTTCTCTCGGAGGCTACGATGATCGAGAAAGCACTGGACATGCTCAACCGGCAATACAATCGCCGTTCGACGCCACAGTACGCCGAAGTCCAAGGACTCTCCCACGACCTACGAGACACCATCAGGGCGATAGTACGCGAAGAGCTGCAGAAGTTGCTACCGTCGTCGCAGCCTCAAGTTGCTTCCATCGCCGATATCGTGCGGGAGGAAATCCAGCAATCGTTAGGACTTCCCGAATCGCCGCAACCCAAGCCGGAAGCGATGACCTACGCCGCCGTCGCCCGTCGTCAAGGCCCCCCTCAGCGCTCGCGCCAGGGCCCCGTAACGCCGCAGTTCCGTCGTCCACCGCCGCCGCCGCCAGCACGCCCGCCCGTCGCCCAGCGCAGTTACCAAAGGAAGACGGACATTTGGCGCGCCCCCAACCACCGCCAGCTCTGCTATCACTGCGGGGAAGACGGCCATGTCCGCCGCCGCCGCCAGCACGCTCGCCCGTCGCCCAGCGCAGTTACCAAAGGAAGACGGACATTTGGCGCGCCCCCGACCACCGCCAGCTCTGCTATCACTGCGGGGAAGACGGCCATGTCTACCGCCGATTCCCATACCGCGAGATGGGCCTACGAGGGTTCGCCGCGCGACATCGCCGACTACCTCGCCGGAGCCCAGTGGCAACCCCGACGACCCTCACGCTCGCCGTCACCAGGCCGCTACATCTCGCCGCATCGCCGTCAGTGCACCGGTCCCACCCGGGGCCGATCTTCCAGCCCTTACCCGGGAAACTAAAGGCAGCAACCGATCGAGGTGCGGTTGCTGTACGACGCAATGCCGAAGATCCTCCGCCGCCGCCGACGACGACGACGATTCGCGAATCATCACGACGAGATATCAGCACGCCGCCTAGCAACAGCCTTGACAGCACTTCGCCGCCGCAAGAAGACCGGCCGATGCGACGTAGCAGCAGCGGAGCAAGCCGACGCAGCCGTGATCCGACGCCACGACTTAACCGTAATGCTAGACGACGGTCTACCGACTTAGACGTGCTCATCGATGGTCATAACGTCACCGCTCTCGTCGACACTGGCGCCGACTATTCCGTCTTCAGTGGCGCGTTCGCCGCCAAGTTAAAGAAGGTGAAGACGCCCTGGCAAGGACCCGATATCCGGACAGCGGGAGGCCACCTAATAACGCCGACTGGAATCTGCACAGCGCGAGTCACGGTAAACAACCGCACTTACCCGGCGAACTTCGTAATCCTGCAGCACTGCTCCAGGGATGTCATCCTAGGCATGGACTTTCTAAATCAACACGATGCAGTCATCGACTTAAGGTCCAAATCGATAACGCTTTCAACACACAACACGACGAGCGCATACCGCAACATACCCGATACAAGCATAAGTTACCATGCCTTGAATGTACCGCAGCAGTGGCATAGTGCGTAGGACGTCCGCCACGGCTACGGAAGGTAGTTGGTTCGAAACCGCCGCCGGACACCCACCGGTGATCAAAAGGGTACAGACGTCCCCCCTACCCGACGTCCGGTATTGTACGGGGTTTGTGAACGCCTGGGGGATGTGAACCGGATATTCGCTGTGCTCTACTGGGGCAACCAGTTTAGCAGCGTAGCCCGAAAGGGTGGTAATGGTGATGGCGCAGTTGCACGTGTGCCTTCGCCCGTCTTGAATGTGTCACGCATGACCATTCGCAATCCCGGTTAGAGTGCTTCCGAAACACCCGTGTACTTAGATTTAGGTGCACGTTAAAGAACCCCAGGTGGTCGAAATTTCCGGAGTCCCCCACTACGGTGTGCCTCATAATCATATCGTGGTTTCGGCACGTAAAACCCCATAATTTAATGCCTTGAATGTGCTTGAAGAACAAGTCACCGTTCAGCCTCGCTCCAGCATAATGATTTCCGTCGGTACCGAAGTGCCTGCCGCCATGGAGGGCGTCATCGAGGGTGATCATCACTTACTGCTCGACCGTGAAATTTGCGTCGCTAGAGGCATAGCTGAGCTACGTGCAGGGAAAGCAAGGGTGATGCTCACGAACTTCAGCCCCGAATACAAGCACATTAACAGAGGGACCACGGTCGCCTACATCGACGAAATAGTACAAGCCAGCAGTACTTTCGCCTTCACGGATTCCAGTGCACCTGCAACGACGACTATAATACCTGAACCAAGTTTCGACGTCAATCAGAGCCTTCCCAGGCATCAGAAAGAACAACTAAAAGCTCTGCTCCTGCAATACAAGGACTGCTTCTCGTCGTCGTCAAAAGTTCGACAAACCCCTGTCGCCAAGCACCGCATCATAACCGACGAAAATGTCCGCCCACTCCGTCAGAGCCCGTACCGAGTTTCGGCGCGCGAACGCGAAGCCATAAGGCAACAAGTCGACGAAATGCTACGCGACGACATCATCCAGCCGTCCAAGAGTCCGTGGGCGTCCCACGTGGTATTAGTGAAGAAGGATGGAACCCTATGTTTCTGCGTCGATTATCGTCGCCTCAACAAGATCACGAAGAAGGACGTATACCCCCTCCCATGGATTGACGACGCCTTGGATCGACTCTACAACGCAAAGTATTTTTCGTCGATGGACCTCAAAACCGGCTACTGGCAAATCGAAGTCGACGAGAGGGTCCGGGAGAAGACTGCCTTTATAACACCAGACGGACTGTTCGAGTTCAAGGTCATGCCGTTTGGTCTTTGCTCGGCACCTGCGACTTTCCAACGCGTCATGGATACAGTACTGGCAGGCTTGAAGTGGCAGACTTGCCTCGTCTATTTGGACGACGTCGTTGTGTTTGCCTCAAGCTTCGAAGAACACCTGCGGCGCCTTGAAACAGTTCTTCAAGCAATCAAAACCTCCGGACTCGCGTTAAAGCCAGAAAAGTGCCTCTTCGCATATGAGGAGCTCTTGTTCTTAGGCCACGTCATCAACAAGTCTGGAGTGCGCCCCGACCTTCAGAGAACTGCAGCCATCTCCAACTTTCCTCCGCCGGCCGACAAGAAAGTATTGCGTAGATTTCTTGGACTGTGCGCCTATTACAGGTGCTTCGTCAAGAACTTTTCACGGATCGCCGAGCCACTGACATACCTCACGAAGGCCGATGTCGAGTTCAAGTGGGAGACGCCGCAAGTCGAAGCATTTGAAGAACTGAAGCGACGCCTGCAATCGCCGCCAATACTCGCGCATTTCGACGAAAACGCCGATACCGAAGTCCACACCGACGCAAGCAGCGTAGGACTCGCCGCCGTTCTTGTACAGAAGACTGACGGACTAGAAAGGGTTGTAAGTTACGCTAGCCGGTCGCTATCGAAGGCGGAAGCAAATTATTCCACAACAGAAAAGGAGTGCCTCGCCATCATCTGGGCTACATCAAAGTTTCGTCCCTACCTCTATGGCAGGCCCTTTAAAGTTGTGAGCGACCACCACGCCTTGTGTTGGCTAGCTAACTTGAAGGATCCTTCAGGTCGCCTCGCACGATGGAGTCTTAGACTTCAAGCATTCGACATCACCGTCGTTTACAAGTCCGGGCGAAAGCACTCTGACGCCGACTGCTTGTCTCGTGCCCCCGTAGAACTGCCGCCACAAGACGACCAGAATGACGACACTTTCTTGGGACCCATCAGTGCCGACGAATTCACCGAACAACAGCGAGCCGACCCTGAACTAAGGAGCCTTGTAGACTACCTGGAAGGCAAGACCGTCATTGTGCCGAAGGTGTTCAGGCGAGGATTGGCATCGTTTTTCTTGCAAAACGCCATTCTCCTAACGGAGAACTTCTCGCCCCTCCGAGCCAACTACCTCCTCGTGGTACCCTCAGCATTGCGTCCAGAGGTTCTGCAAGCTCTCCATGACGACCCAACGGCTGGACACCTCGGGTTTTCCCGCACACTCGCGAGGATACAAGAAAAATACTACTGGCCTCGCCTCTCTGCCGATGTCGCCCATTACGTAAGGACATGCCGAGACTGTCAGCGACGCAAAACACCGCCGACAAGGCCAGCCGGATTTCTACAGCCGATCGAGCAACCTCGCCGACCGTTCCAGCAGATCGGGATGGACTTACTGGGGCCTTTTCCGACGTCAACGCCCGGAAATAAATGGATCGTCGTAGCTACGGGCTACCTCACCCGCTACGCCGAAAGAAAAAGCCTTGCCCAAAGGCAGTGCCGCCGAGGTAGCCAGATTCTTCGTTGAGCACATCCTCCTGCGCCACGGTGCCCCAGAAGTCCTCATCACTGACAGAGGTACGGCCTTCATGGCTGAACTAACTCAAGCCATCCTGCGCTACAGCCAGACAAGCCATCGCCGGACCACCGCCTACCACCCGCAGACGAATGGCCTCACCGAGCACCTAAATAAGACCATCGCCGACATGCTGGCAATGTACGTCGACGTCGAACACAAGACGTGGGATGCCATCCTTCCGTACGTGAACTTCGCATACACACGGCCATGCAAGAAACAACGCACATGGCGCCGTTCAACCTGGTCTACGGAAGGAAACCGGCAACGACGCTTGACGCCATGCTACCGGATGTCTCCGACGAAGAAAATCTCGACGTTGCCACCTATTTGCAGAGTGCCGAAGAAGGTCGACAGCTCGCCCGCCTGTGCATCAAGAAGCAGCAGAGAACCGACAGCCGACACTACAATCTTCGACGACGCTACGTCGAGTGCCAGCCCGGAGACCGTGTTTGGGTCTGGACTCCGATACGCCGACGAGGACTTAGCGAGAAACTCTTACGTCGCTATTTCGGACCATATAAGATCATCCGACGTATTGGCGCACTGGACTATGAGGTCGTTCCAGACGGTATTTCGCAATTCACAGCGGCGCCGCGCACGACCTGAAGTCATCACGTGGTGAGTTCTTAAGCCTTTCTACGCCTGCTGACGAACTTAGGTTCTTTGTTGCTTTGTTATTTTTGTCCCTTTCTGTACGCGTGGTTTTGTTCTCGCTTTCGTGTTTGTAGCATCGGGACGATGCTTTTTAAGGGGAGGGTATGACACGTATACATGTTTATCTTTCACCGGTGGCCGCTCTCCACCGGCTAACAAATGTTAAACGTTATCGCTCGGCGCAGGGACGCGCCTGTATCGGAAGTTTCTAGAACGTTATCGATGCTTCTTTTCGTTGCGTGTTTTCACCGACGCTTATGTTATCTGATTGTGTGACCGACGCGAAGTGTCTAGAACTTTCTGGAAGGCACGCGGGCATAAGGATTAATCTGGAACCTTCGATGACTCAGGTATAAAAGCCGACGCGTCTCGCCGCTGATCAGATTTCGACGACCGCTGACTGTGTTTGCCGCTTTCGTTGTGCTTCGAGTGTAGCTTGCCTCTGTGGGCACTAAAGCCCCTATATATAAAAAGTAGCGCCATCCACTTCCCTCCTCCTCCGTTCCACTATCGCGCTTGGCGCGACCAGCGCGATCGAGGCGCGATATCGACGGTGGCGCCGCCTGCGTCGGGCCTACCGTGGCAGACGACAGCTAACGCGCTACCAGAGGAAATCCGAGGAAAACTTCGATCGCGCCCTGCAGAGACGTTTTTAAAGCGCGATTTTGCTTCGGCAGTCAGTAATTGGTCTTAATCATGCCGTTTTGGAAGTAGCAACGCGACGATGCGAGACGGCGCAATATCAAGTGTGCAGCAAGCGTTTGCGCACGCCGGATGGTAAACAAAAAAAGCCTTTTGCCCTCGCCTTGTCGGTAGCGGCAACTTAAGGCGCAGCAGCATGCCATCACAACGAAGTTCTTGCCCATAACACGTTTGATCCGTTGTGCGTACAGCGCTTTCGTCGCACAGGCCCGAGAATGGCAGTCGGAGCGCGCTGGAAAGAAAAAAAATATACAAAAGCGCGACGCAAACTTCCACGTGACACGGATTGGCCAATGGGGGAGCGGAGGAGGCTGGGGCGACAGGAGGCGGCTAAGAGAGGGCGAGGAGGAAGCGCCGGGGTGAGCGCGGTGGCGGCAAGATCTAAGAATGGCGCTACTTTATAAATATAGGGGCTTCAGTGGGCACAGGTTCGCCCAATAAAACACCAGTTTCGTCATAGATAGTTGTACGACTGTTTTCTTTACCGTCACTACTACGTGACAATATGTATATATATATATATATATATATATATACGAATAACTATTCCTTTGGATTCGGTGTTTAATAAACTAAAGAAGTACAGGCGCACGGCGAAAAGCAACAACAGTTATTAATCACTTAATGATCATAAACTTTTAAAACACACACCACACATTATCTATATATATATATATATATATATATATATATATATATATATATATTATGAGACGTCGACCGATGCGATGCCTTTATTTCCGAGCAGCCGCCCGAAGCAGACACGAAGCACCGCGCGAGACAAAGGATGATGATGAGTCGTTTGTACAGATGACGACGACGATATGCCCAAAATGCCCTCACACTAACTTCCCCCCCTTCAGGAAGCGGTCAGCAAGACCGAAAACTAGAAAGGGTAGGTACCGCGAATGTAGGGTTTCAGGCGAGATACGTGAACGATTTCCGTAGTGCGCGGCGGCGGTCAGTAGCTGAGCTGACAGGAGTGACGCGGTTTAACGGCCGAAGTTCTTTGCAAAACGGTGTAGGGGCCGAGATATCTGTGGAGAAATTTTTCACAGAGGCCCGTGCGCGAACAGGTGTCCATAAAAGAACTTCGTCGCCTGGGCGCAACGACGCAACGCGACGCGTCGTATCATAGCGACTTTTCCTTTTGTCCTGAATGGCAGCGGTGTTGGCGCGGGCAATTTCACGGCAGCGTGCGATGCGAGCAGCAAATTCTTCGAAAGAGACGCGCATGGAGCAGCAGGTGCTGAAAGGAGTGTAGTGTCCAAGACGAAAGACGGCGCACGACCTACACAAGAAAGAAGGGACTGTAATCGGTTGTACGTTGGACGGCAGTATTATACGCAAACGTCACGAAAGGTAGGATGGTGTCCCAGTTGGTGTAATCGGGTCGAACATACATTGACATCATGTCGGACAAAGTTCGTTGAAATGCTCTGTAAGACCATTTGTTTGCGGATGGTACGCTGATGTGGTCTTATGGTGGTGTCAGAGGCCTGGAGGACTTCACAAAGGACGTGCGATAGGAACGTCTTGCCACGGTCACTCAGGAGGACCGAGGTGCGCCATGGCGCAAAACGATACCGTGCACGAAAAACTCGGCGACTTCGGAGGCATTACCAGAGCGAAGAGCCGCTGTCTCAGCGTACCGCGTTAAATGATCCACTGCGGTAACGCTCCAGCGGTGGCCAGCGGCGTGAGTGGGAGGGGTCGTACAAGTCTATGCCCACAATTTCGAAGGGGGTGCCGGCATGGTAGAGAGCTGCAAGGACCGGCTGGAAGGGATGTCGAGCGCTTTCTGTGTGGCATGACGCGCAGAGCCAACGTATTTTTGCGACTGAGGTGGAAAGGCGCGGTCAGAAACAACGCGCGTTTTGATGCGGTCGTAGGTCTTATGAAAGCCCAAGTGGCCAGCCGTCGCGTCGTCGTGAAATGCTTCCAATACTTGGAGTCGAAGTGAGCGAAGTATTACTGCACCCATCGGTTACCGTAAGGATGGTAGATTGATCGAAATAATGCTCCACCTGAAGCTTAAACGTGAAAGTTGTCGTCTTAAGCGACTGTTGGGGGGTCGTGCCAAGCCAGTAAGTCGGTCGATCAGCGTACGGCAGTATGGGTCATACGTTGGAGTGAAACGAGTTCAGTAGACTGAAGAAAGTCAACTGAGGCAACCACTGTCCCGGGCTACGGGGTGTGTGCTGAGACGTGTGCTAGATGGTGACGTGCAGACCGAAGGTGAAGCATGGGCGTTTAGGGACAGCGGGCAGCGCTACAAGCGTCGGCATCTTGATGTTGTTTGCCGGACCTATACGTGACAGTGAAGTCATATTCCTGCAAGCGCAGTACCCAACGGCCGAGGCGTCCAGACAAGTTTTTCAGGGACGACAACCAACAAAGAGCATGAAGGTCGGTCACAACTGTGAAATGCGGCCGTAGAGATAGGGTCGAAATTTTTGTATTGACCACACGATGGCGAGGCATTCCTGTTTTGTAATCGTGATGTCAGCCTCTGTTTCGCGATTTCGGAGCGTCCAGACGACATGCCGAATATCTGGCGAAATTGCTGGGTTAATGATGGCCAATCCGAAAAGTCACTTTCGTGGTGAAAAAACCACGTCTTCGCAACTTCGGTTAGTTAAAAAGAGACATACCACAACTTGTGCGTGTCGTCCCAATGGTTGACGTCCCGTGGCCTGTTGTAGTGATCGAGCCAATCTTCTAAGTCATCGCCGCGAAGGCCTGCAAAGACGGGAGGATCGCGGTGTTTGGTGTTCACCGTCAGGTAGGCCCAGCTGGCTGAGCAGTGGTGGTAGCAGCACCGGTGGGTGGGTTGGTTTTCTGCCATCACCGTGGTAGGCGAGAGCAAACAACGACCGGACCGGAGCTGCAGGGGAATCGGAAAGTAAGAGGACGTGGGAATCGGAAGCACACTCCACCACTTGTGAGACGTCGACCGATGCGATGCCTTTATTTCCGAGCAGCCGCCCGAAGCAGAGACGAAGCACCGCGCGAGACAAAGGATGATGATGAGTCGTATGTACAGATACTGACGACACGATATGCACAAATAGCGCTCACAAAAGATGATGAGTCGTTTGTACAGATGACGACGGTATATATGATAAAATGCAATATTATATATATATATATATATATATATATACTATAAGAAACCAACAAACAAAATGACACCAAGGCCCCCATAGGGAAAAATTACTTGTACTTACTAATTGAATTAAAGACCATGCCAATGATGAACAAACACTCCGCAGGTGGGGCACGCACGTCTTTCGCTGCGTGCTTGCTCTCACCATTGAGCTACCGCGGCGCCGCTTTCCCGTCACTTTTCTGCGCGCGTTCGTGACAAGTTGTTTTGAACACAGTTGCTTTTTTCTTTCAAGGCACGTTTGGTAAGTTGCATTCATTATTATTTATTTCTCTAGGATACCTTGGAAACTTTGGCTTTAGGAACGTTCTGTTAGACAGAGGGCAGTGTTGGTCTCTTCCTATCGTGGTAGAGGCAGATAAATTTTCGAGTTAAATTGATGTTTGCTTTCAGGCAAACGTGACAGCTGAACGCTCGAGAAAGATAGCGTCAGTGGTTTTTTTCGCAGGGATATGTAGATAGTTCGCGTGAGTTTCCGTTAAACTCAGTCTTTCTTTTTGGATTTCACGAGTTCTGAATATAACGCTGTATCAGGTAGATACTGGTTATTCTGCAGTATACTTCAGCTGATTTTGAAATCACCAGATGGTTGTTCCCGCACGCACGTAGAGAGTACCGCGCATTAGAAACCGCTGCGCGGATCACTTTTAGTAATGGTATACTCTTCAGATTTCTTTTCTCTTCGAGTTGAAAGGGTATGTTTAAGGCTGTGCGTATCTCGCACGTGTATTTAGAGACACAGCGTTTGAGTTTCATTTAGTTTCGTTTAGCATATTTGCCATATTGATGCCTTCAGGTAGCATATTCGGATCTATTGACCAGTTGCCTTCACCCAAAAGATCACGTACTCGTGACGGCCTACGGCAGAAAGGCGTTCCACATCCGCCGCCTAGGTTTGTGATTT
>NC_051163.1:110945085-111001990 GCF_013339745.2 Dermacentor silvarum
CACAAGGCGTTCATTCCCGACGTGCTCTCCTCTCTCGTCCGTTGCTAGGGGCGCTGCGGTGCACAAGGGTGTTCGTTCCCGACACGCGCTCTCTCTATCTCGCATCCGTAGCTCTGGTTTACCCGAATGATCTCCCGGTGCTTGGCCCACTCATCATCATTCACGTCGTGGATATGCGGTGATCTTTTCATGTTGATCTACAATTTGTAACATGCAGGCATGAGGGAACAAGGAATGGCTTTATTACAAAGTACTCTGGTATTTATACCTTGCTCTTGGAGAGCGCTCTTGGGCTGAGACATGGCAGTAGTCGTCTTGTGCGCGCGTGCGGATGGCGATGCCTTCTGCCAGACAATTTTGTCACTGACACTTTTAATTTATTCATGACATTTGAGAGGTTGATTAATTAATTAGGACTAATTACGTAATTAGTCTTCATTATTCAATTTATTTCGCAAATGTTATAATTAAATGAAAAGTGTCAATGACAAAATTGTGTCATCAATCAGGTAATCGAGAAGTCTCCAAAATACAATCAACCTCTCTGAATGGCTTTCATAGATTATGAAAAAATGTGGTTGATCCCTCTTATATAGGAATCGGTATAGAACACGAAAGTGAAACGTGTCTTCACAGAAGTAGTGTAATGTTTATTGCACATTGATATATAATGTCTATTGGTGTTTTGTGGCTAAAGCGCCCTTAGGCGTTGATGCACCCACGCTGACGCCTGGTGGCACGTCTCCTCCATCACGACTACCAACGTCGATGACCATGAGCAACCGTCGTGCATATGGAAGCTGCACTACGCTGCACACGCTAGCACAACGCGAAAGACGAAGCACGTAACTGACACACTAATACAACGCGCAAGACAAAGCACGTAACTGAATCGTCACCGAGTCAAATCAGCGCGTACAGCGCGTCGTAATTGCAGCCTCCGCGATCAACTTCAGAAACATTTTCAGAGCTAATTGCGGAGGCCACGCTCCGCTGTGCTGAGTACGGTGAACGCCACCTAGGTGGCGTTGGTAGTGCTTCATTACCAGGACTGATGTATGCAGATGACATTGTACTTATGGCTGACAGCAAGGAAGACTTGCAGAGATTAATGGACATCTGTGGTAAAGAGGGAGATAGCTTAGGTTTGAAGTTAGTAAAGAAAAATCGGCAGTCATGACTTTTAATGATAATCAGGGCAGCGAGCATAGAATACAGGAGGTTACGCTGGAGGTGGTGGATAAGTACAAATATCTTGGAGTGTGGATAAACAATGGGGCTGAGTACCTAACGGAACATGAAAAATATGTGACGGCTAAAGGTAGCAGAAATGCAGCTGTGATGAAAAATAGGGCACTGTGGAATTACAATAGGTACGAAGTGGTGAGAGGGATTTGGAAAGGGGTGATGGTCCCTAGTTTGACTTTCGGCAATGCGGTCCTGTGCATGAGATCAGAGGTTCGAGCAAGGTTGGAAGTTAAGCAGCGAGGGGTAGGTAGACTGGCTCTGGGAGCACACGGAAATACACCAAATCAGGGGGTACAGGGTGACATGGGATGGACGTCATTCGAGGGCAGGGAAGCCAGCAGCAAGAAAGAATTTAAAGCGGTGGGCAAGGAGAGTTTTCAGTTATTTGTACATGAGGAATGTTGATACAAAATGGAGGAAGCTGACCAGAAAACTGTCAATCAAATATTTGGACTGCAGGAGGGGTGCAGACCAGGAAACAGCGGTTAAGAAAACGGTTAAGGAAACAGAGAGGGGTCTGTGGAAAGCAGGGATGCAGACGAAATCAGCACTGGGCACATACCGAACTTTCAAGCAAGAAATTGCCAAAGAAAATATCTACGATAATTCTAGGGAAGCTCTTTGTTGTTTGAAGCCAGGACGGGAGTATTGCGGACTAAGATGTACCGAGTCAAGTACCAAGGTATAGACACGTTGTGCTGTGCGTGTGGAGAAGAAGAGGAAACGGCTGAACACCTCATACTTTTCTGTAAGGGGCTTAACCCTACAGTGCAAGGCAATGGGGCTGATTTTTTCAAAGCATTGGGGTTTAGGGACAGTGAAGGCAAAATAGACTTTAAGCGGGTAGAAATAACCAAGCAGAGGTTATCTGATTGGTGGATAAAATTAAGGCAGGGGTGAAATTTCACCCACCACAAAGTACAAATTATGTTAATGGTCATGGCTAGGTGGCGTATGCCACCGCCCGATTTAAAGGGTTCAGCCTCATCCATCCATCCATCCATCCGATGCCAGCGTCCCTTCGAATGCTGGCATCGAGGCGTCGTAGTGCTGAGACCACCGAAGCGTTCACTGTCGGTGCGCGTTAGTGTCATAATGCAGTACTTCTCTTTTCTGCTCGTAGGCGGCGGCACCGCCCCGAGCAAGAGCGCGGGTACACGGAGGAGTGTTAGATATATAAGGCGCGTCTGTGTAGCTCTCTGCAAATGCGTTTGTGGCGCAATGGGTTAAACGCTCGGCGATCTATCGTCGCGGACCGAGAGGTCGTGGGTTCGATTTCCAAATTTTGCATGTTTGTGGAATTTTTTCTTCTGGTTTCTTTCTTTGTATTATGTTCGTGTACATTGTAAGCTGACGTATTTCCGTGACGGAAATACGTCAGTGAAGTCTTGGTGGACCCCGGCATAAAACACTTTCGTGTTAAAAGCATTTGATTCAGTAGAGAACCAGCAGTCATGGAGGCATTGCGTAATCAAGGAGTACAGGAGGCGTATACGTGAATATCTTGGCAAATATCTACAAAGATTCCACAGCTACCTTGGTTCTTCACAAGAAAAGTAGAAAGTTACCTATCAAGAGAGGCATAAGTCAAGTAGACACAATCTTGTAGCGCCCACCGACGCCGCTACGCGGAGCGCTCTGGTCGGCGCCTCTATGGAGCCTACATACAAGCGCGGTTTTAGGTGCCTCTCGGCTGTCGAAGTGAAAAATAAAGAAGCGCAGCGCGTCCTCGAGGCATAAGCACGGCACGCGCAGTGTCGTTCTAGAAGCCAGCCATGCTGGTCGTCGGAGCCGCCGCTCGGTTCGCCAACTTCGCCCTTCTGAGTAGGGAATGATGGCACAGCCCGTACGGCCACCGTCAGGTCCCTCCTACAATTTCTCCAACGCTGTTCACAGCATGCTTAGGAGTATTCAAGCCCTTACACTGGGAAGGCTTAGGAGTGAGGAGCAACGGCGAATTTCTCAGCAACCTTCGGTTTGCAGATGACATTGTCCTATTCAGCAAAAATGGGGACGAATTACAACAAATGATTGAGGTCCTTAACCAAGAAAGTGTAAGAGTGGGGTTGAAGATTAATGTGCCGAAGACAAAGGTAATGTCCAATACCATGGCAAGGGAACAAGAATTCAGGATCACCAGTCAGCCTCCAGAGTCTGTAAAGGAGTACGTTTATCTAGGTCAATTACTCACAGGAGACGCTGATCAGAGAAGGAAATTTGCACAAGAATAAAATTGGGTTGGAATTCATACGGTATGCAATGCCAATCCTGAGTGGTACGTTACCACTGTCGTTGAAAAGAAAAATGTACAATCATTGCACTCTACCAGTGCTAACATATGGGGCAGAAACTTGGAGGTTCGAGAAGAAGTTAAGCTCGAGAACAAGTTAAGGACCGCAGAAAGAGCGATGGAATGTCCGGCAGGTGCCTGTTTTCTTCTAAATGTCTCTGTAGTCTCGTGTGTATGATTTTCTCCTCCAGCTTGCCAAGGCAGGACGTGAGCTAGATGGGTCTGAGCTTTTCAATTGCCAATTTCTTGCCCAGTTTATGGATCATGATTATTCATGCGTGTTCCCACATCGCCAGCACCGTACCTTGTTTCCAGTGTTGGTTGAGAAAGGCCGTGAGCGCGGAGATAGCCTTATCGCTGAGGTTTCTTATCATGGTGTTCGTTATGCGGTCTGTGCCCGCCGCTATGTTACGGGGGGTGGCTGGGATGGCCGCTCTCCTTTCGTCTTCTGTGATTGGTTCGTCGAATAGTGGGTTGGGTTGTCCCGTGTATGGAGTTGTACATGGTTCTGTGGGAGTGGAATCTCCATAGCACTTGGTCTTGATGGCGTCGATGATGTCTTGTTGGTTGCCTGGGTAGGTGCGTAGTTACCGATCCGTGGCCTTGTGCCCCTCTCCTTTGGTTTTGGTGGGGTCCAGAACGTCTTGGCTGTAGCCAGGGTGCCACCGAAGGAGTTGCAGAATGCATACCAGCTCGCCGATGCGTGTTGCATGGCATATTCTTCTGCTTCCACTGATATTTGTGCTATGCTTGTCTTCAGTTTCCTGTTCTGCGTTTTCCAGCGGTGGGTAAGGCCCCGTTCGGCGTCCCGCAGGTGTAGTAAGTGGGGATCCAATCTGGCGATTTCCTTTGTGTGGTGCTGTTTCTGTCGACAGTGGTTGTCGCACCAGCCTTCCACGTTATTGATTGTGTCTGCGTCCTGTTCCTGGGCTTCCCTGTTTTTTCGCCAGTCAGTGAGTTTGGCTGTGCCGATGTGCCTGCGTAGGCGTCCAGTCTGTAGTGTTACGTTCAGTATGTAGTGATTGCTGCAAAGTTTCTGAGTGTGTTGAGCTGTTCCCATCCATGGTAGGTGTGTTTGGGTCTGTGATGAGTGTGAGGTGACACTGTTACATTGATGTTTCTAGCTGGGGTCCAGTCCTGCCTCTGGTATCGACATAGCGTGTTCTGAGCGTTGAATTCGCCCACGATTACCAAGGGGCTGTTATTGGCGAGACGGAGGGTGTCCCTGAAGAGTTTGCCAATGTTTGCCCGCCTTTGTGTTGGGGGAGAGGCAGTAGTTGTTTATAAAGAATGCACTTTTTCTCTGCTTGCCCTTATAGACGAGTTCGAGGAGTACATGTGGTACGTCTACGTCGTCTATTGGTTTGTGTTGTATGGCTGTGTTGTATGGTTGTGTTTTTGTCTCCGAGTGTGGCTACCTTCCACTAGCCGTCTTAACCTCTATGGAATTCCTCGTAGCCATGTAGTATTGGTCGGGTACCGGGCTCTTGTAGCGCTATGACCCCCGGTGGCTTTGAGGATTGAGCGATCAATTATGTCAGTAGCCCTTTTTTACTTCGGTACCCACGGCAGTTCCTTGCCAAATTATTAAGTTTTCTTTGACTTGCCTGTGTGGTCTAGGTATTGTTGGGTGTTGTGGTCGGTGATGTTGTGATTTGGGGACTTTGGTTCGGTCCTGCCGTAGATATGACCTTCTAGTGGTTCTGTCGTAGTGTTTTAACAGCGAAGCTGTTTAAGCCTTAGGTTAGTCCGTAGATCGTACGCCGAAAAACCTCGCCGAGCCTCGCGACAGCTGCGCAGCCGAGCCATGACGTCATCGCGCGGACCGCATCGCGTCACCTGCCTAGCCATGACGTCACCACGCCGTGCGCGCGCTCCGCATCGCTTTGCCTGCCTAGCCATGACGTCACCACGCCGTGCGGATAGGTCGCCACAGTTTTGCAGAGGCGGAGCTAGGCCATGACGTCAGTGACCGCGGGGTATATATACATGGCTCCCGCATCGCCGCCACGTCAGCATTGCTGCGGAGCGAATGGGGCGACCGAAGAAGCTTGTTGACACGTATACATGTTTATCTATCACCGGTGGCCGCTTTCCACCGGCTAACAAATGTTAAACGTTATCGCTCGGCGCAGGACGCGCCTGTATCGGAAGTTTCTAGAACGTTATCGATGCTTCTTTTCGTTGCCCGTTTTCACCGACGCTTATGTTATCTGATTGTGTGACCGACGCGAATTGTCTAGAACCATAGAGAAAGAAATTCAACAAGAGGGGACACTCCCATAGGGCCCAGCGGCCGAATTGACTGCAGCGTGCCAAGCGGTCGGTGTCGATCACTTACATCACTTCCGGTTTCGGTTTTGGGCGCGCGTATTTTGAACGCAAGCTAGCACGCCGGCTGCGCCCCCCCCCCCCTTTTTCTCTCTCCTTTTTTTTTTTTTTTGGTCTTCGTGCAGAATCGGTTTATTTAGTAAAAATGATTGCGAACGATCTCGTAAAGTCTCATCGAATCTGTGCCACGTGCAATTTCACAAAGTAGACGCAAGACCTTTTGTGCAATGAGGAAATATTTATTTTGCTTTATATAAAAGCTCGTTCCGCGCTTTTTGTGCGTTCATCCAACGTTGTGACACCAGCAGGTAAGGCAGTAGTTCCTGTATGAAGCTCCACCGGACGGCACCAGCTGAAAAAAAGTAAATTACAAGCATGTTACATTTGCAAGCACGTAACAGCATGTTACAAGCATGAGTCATTTTGGTATTTAGACATAGGAATACTGCGAGGCGAAACTTGCGAAAGCGGTGAATGGGCGGCATTACAAACAAAAGCAATTCGCTTTTACATACATGGCGTAGAAAATACCCGACTCATCCCAAACATATATGAAAACATCTGATTTCCAAGCGTTCCCCCATTTCCGGGCATTATTTCCTGCACTTAGGCAGCACAAATACACGAGCGACTTCGCGTTTCCAAACCTTGGCCTCGGGCGACGCGACGGTACGCGACATACACAGAGACGGACGCAACAGGCACTCAAGACAAATGCAGTGGGTGCAATGCCTTTTTTCAGTCCTTTAGAAGACGTAATTTTCGAATTACAAGTTTCTGATATGTTCGTCGTTCGCGCGTTCTGCCGGCGCCAGCAGCACACCCCATGTTATCACTCTTGGCAATCGCCCATCGCGTTTTCAACAGGCGTGAGTACCGAAAGAAGGTATATGTTGTTGCGGAGCCACAAAAAACGTCACAGACTTGTCCCTGTAAGATTCATTACACGCCAAACTAACTTTATCACCACGGCCGAGCTGCTTATCGCTAACTGCGTCACAGCGCGCTGTGCGGCCAGCGTGCCTCAAAAGTACCCCAAAAAGTAACGAAATTACTTTTCAGTAATGTCTGGCGTCAGAGAAAGCGGCACAAACTTCTAGCAAGATGCACTAGACTACACACCACGGCTGAGTTCTCGCTAACTGCGACACGGCGCCCTGTGCGGCCAGTGTGGCTCAAAAACCGAAATAAGTTACAATAGTCCCCTAGGAAGCGTCGGAAACATGTCTCAGCACGATTCATTTACTCAAATTAACTGCGCCAGGATGGCCGAGCTGTTTTTCGCTAACTGCGTCTTAAGTCTCGGTCCCGTGCCGTAAGCCTAATTGCGTCGTAGACTGTGAAACAAGATTTCTCACCTTGCCGTAGTCCAATAGTGCAGTGGTGTCTTGTCCCAGTGCAGAAGGAACGCAAGAATACGCCGAGAGCCCAATAAACCAGGTTACATTTAAAAAAGAAAAAAAGAATGAGACAGACGGGTCGCCGCGCGCGAGCGCTCAAACGCGCGCGCAGCCATCCTCGCTGGCTTCGGGGGAGTGTCTGGCGGATGACGCATGTATCTGGCGCGTCATTGACCTGTGGCTAGGTAAGGCAAGGAAAATAAGTCGCAAAGCTTAAGTTCATTTATACGCAAAACGTTTTAGTTTTCGCGGCAAAGAATTAAAAAAATAAATCAATGCCTGTTAACTTAAGTTCTTTCTTTTTTTTTGATGCTCGCGGCAGCTAACGTTCGGTGTCAAAAGTATAGCGTGACGTATGGTGACGTGTTTCCTGTTGCCAGTTTTTGCCGAGTGTCCCCTCTTGTTGAATTTCTTTCTCTATGCTAGAACTTTCTGGAAGACACGCGGGCATCAGGGATTAATCTGGAACCTTCGATGACTCAGGTATAAAAGCCGACGCGTCGCGCCGCTGATCAGATTTCGACGACCGCCGACTGTGTTCGCCGCTTTCGTTGTGCTTCGAGTGTAGCTTGCTTTTGTGGGCACAGGTTCGCCCAATTAACAACCAGTTTCGTCATACACAGTTTTACTACTGTTTACTTCAGCGTCACTACTATGTGACATTTGGTGGAGGTGCTAGTGCGTTCATGCAGCGAACGCCCCCGAAAAGCCGTGATCCAAGCCCGAAACCGGAGGACAGCGCCAACGTCGCCAAGGACCAGCGAGCTAGCCGTAGGCAGCAAGGACTTCTGCCGGAGTACGGACTTCTTCCCGAGAAGACCACAGCGACCAAGAGGACAAAAGTGATGACCTCGGCAGCAGCTACCATGACAGCCCCTGCGCCAACATCTGCAATCGTGATGCAACAACCCAGGAAGCCGCCGACTTTCCGCGGATCGCCATGTGAAGACCCCGAAAGCTGGCTGGAGGCATACGACCGGGTCGCTACGTTCAACAAGTGGGACTGCGACGACAAGCTGCGCCATGTTTACTTCTCGCTTGAAGACGGCGCCAGAACCTGGTTCGAGAATAGGGAGCGTGCACTAACAACCTGGGACCTGTTCCGAGCCGCATTCCTGGACACCTTCACGAGCGTCGTCCGTAAAGAAAGAGCTGCAGCCTTGTTGGAAAACCGTGTACAGCTCCCGAATGAGAGCATCGGTATGTACACTGAAGAAATGACTCGATTATTCCGGCACGCCGACCCCGCTATGCCAGAAGACAAGAAAGTTCGCTTGCTCATGCGGGGAGTTAAGCAGGAGCTATTCGCCGGACTGGTGCGGAATCCACCAACGACAGTCCAAGACTTTCTCACGGAGGCTACGACGATCGAGAAATCACTGGACATGCGCAACCGGCAATACAATCGCCGTTCGACGCCACAGTACGCCGAAGTCCAGGGACTCTCCCACGACCTACGAGACACCATCAGGGCGATAGTACGCGAAGAGCTGCAGAAGTTGCTACCGTCGTCGCAACCTCAAGTTGCTTCCATCGCCGATATCGTGTGGGAGAAAATCCAGCAATCGTTAGGACTTCCCGAATCGCCGCAACCAGAGCCGGAAGCGATGACCTACGCCGCCGTCGCCCGTCGTCAAGGCCCCCCTCCGCGCTCGCGCCAGGGCCCCGTAACGCCGCAGTTCCGTCGTCCACTGCCGCCGCCGCCAGCACGCCAGCCAGTCGCCCAGCGCAGTTACCAAAGGAAGACGGACATTTTGCGCGCCCCCGACCACCGCCCGCTCTGCTATCACTGCGGTGAAGCCGGCCATGTCTACCGCCGATGCCCATACCGCGAGATTGGCCTACGAGGGTTCGCCGTCAACGCGCCGCGTCCAGTGCGGGGTGAACGACCGCGCGACATCGCCGACTAGCTCGCCGGAGCCCAGTGGCAACCCCGACGACCCTCACGCTCGCCGTCACCAGGCCGCTACATCTCACCGCATCGCCGTCAGTGCACCGGTCCCACCCAGGGCCGATCTTCCAGCCCTTACCCGGGAAACTAAAGGCAGCAACCGATGGAGGTGCGGTTGCTGTACGACGCAATACCGAAGATCCTCCGCCGCCGCCGACGACGACGACGATTCGCGAATCACGACGAGATATCAGCACGCCGCCTAGCAACAGCCTTGACAGCACTTCGCCGCCGCAAGAAGACCGGCCGACGCGACGTAGCAGCAGCGGAGCAAGCCGACGCAGCCGTGATCCGACGCCACGACTTAACCGTAATGCTAGACGACGGTCTACCGACTTAGACGTGCTCATCGATGGGCATAACGTCACCGCTCTCGTCGACACTGGCACCGACTATTCCGTCTTCAGTGGCGCGTTCGCCGCCAAGTTAAAGAAGGTGAAGACGGCCTGGCAAGGACCCGATATCCGGACAGCGGGAGGCCACCTAATAACGCCGGCTGGACTCTGCACAGCGCGAGTCACGGTAAACAACCGCACTTACCCGGCGAGCTTCGTAATCCTGCAGCACTGCTCCAGGGATGTCATCCTAGGCATGGACTTTCTAAATCAACACGGTGCAGTCATCGACTTAAGGTCCAAGTCGATAACGCTTTCAACGCACAACGCGATACGACCGGATACAAGCATAAGTTACCATGCCTTGAATGTGCTTGAAGAACAAGTCACCGTTCCGCCTCGCTCCAGCGTAGCGATTTCCGTCGGTACCGAAGTGCCTGCAGACATGCAGGGCATCATTGAGGGCGATCATCACTTATTGCTCGACCGTGAAATTTGCGTCGCTAGAGGCATAGCTGAGCTGCGTGCAGGGAAAGCAAGGGTGATGCTCACGAACTTCAGCCCCGAATACAAGCACATTAGCAAAGGCACCACAGTCGCCTACATCGACGAAATAGTACAAGCCAGCAGTGCTTTCGCCTTCACGGATTCCAGTGCACCTGCAACGACGACTATAATACCTGAACCAACTTTCGACGTCAATCAGAACCTTCCCAGGCATAAGAAAGAACAACTAAAAGCTCTGCTCCTGCAATACAAGGACTGCTTCTCGTCGTCGTCAAAAGTTCGACAAACCCCTGTCGCCAAGCACCGCATCATAACCGACGAAAATGTCCGCCCACTCCGTCAGAGCCCGTACCGAGTTTCGGCGCGCGAACGCGAAGCCATAAGGCAACAAGTCGACGAAATGCTACGCGACGACATCATCCAGCCGTCCAAGAGTCCGTGGGCGTCCCCCGTGGTATTAGTGAAGAAGGATGGAACCCTACGTTTCTGCGTCGATTATCGTCGCCTCAACAAGATCACGAAGAAGGACGTATACCCCCTCCCACGGATTGACGACGCCTTGGATCGACTCTACAACGCAAAGTATTTTTCGTCGATGGACCTCAAAACCGGCTACTGGCAAATCGAAGTCGACGAGAGGGACCGGGAGAAGACTGCCTTTATAACACCAGACGGACTGTTCGAGTTCAAGGTCATGCCGTTTGGTCTTTGCTCGGCACCTGCGACTTTCCAACGCGTCATGGATACAGTACTGGCAGGCTTGAAGTGGCAGACTTGCCTCGTCTATTTGGACGACGTCGTTGTGTTTGCCTCAAGCTTCGAAGAACACCTGCGGCGCCTTGAAACAGTTCTTCAAGCAATCAAAACCTCCGGACTCACGTTAAAGCCAGAAAAGTGCCGCTTCGCATATGAGGAGCTCTTGTTCTTGGGCCACGTCATCAACAAGTCTGGAGTGCGCCCCGACCCTCAGAAAACTGCAGCCATCTCCAACTTTCCTCCGCCGGCCGACAAGAAGGCAGTGCGTAGATTTCTTGGACTGTGCGCCTATTACAGGCGCTTCGTCAAGGACTTTTCACGGATCGCCGAGCCACTGACGTACCTCACGAAGGCCGACGTCGAGTTCAAGTGGGAGACGCCGCAAGTCGAAGCATTTGAAGAACTGAAGCGACGCCTGCAATCGCCGCCAATACTTGCGCATTTCGACGAAAACGCCGATACCGAAGTCCACACCGACGCAAGCAGCGTAGGACTGACGGACTAGAAAGGGTTGTAAGTTACGCTAGCCGGTCGCTATCGAAGGCGGAAGCAAATTATTCCACAACAGAAAAGGAGTGCCTCGCCATCATCTGGGCTACATCAAAGTTTCGTCCCTACCTCTATGGCAGGCCCTTTAAAGTTGTGAGCGACCACCACGCCTTGTGTTGGCTAGCTAACTTGAAGGATCCTTCAGGTCGCCTCGCACGATGGAGTCTTAGACTTCAAGCATTCGACATCACCGTCGTTTACAAGTCCGGGCGAAAGCACTCTGACGCCGACTGCTTGTCTCGCGCCCCCGTAGAACCGCCGCCACAAGACGACCAGAATGACGACACTTTCTTGGGACCCATCAGTGCCGACGAATTCGCCGAACAACAGCGAGCCGACCCTGAACTAAGGAGCCTTGTAGACTACCTGGAAGGCAAGACCGTCATTGTGCCGAAGGTGTTCAGGCGAGGATTGGCGTCGTTTTTCTTGCAAAACTGACATTCTCCTAAAGAAGAACTTCTCGCCCCTCCGAGCCAACTACCTCCTCGTGGTACCCTCAGCATTGCGTCCAGAGGTTCTGCAAGCTCTCCATGACGACCCAACGGCTGGACACCTCGGGTTTTTCCCGCACACTCGCGAGGATACAAGAAAAATACTACTGGCCTCGCCTCTCTGCCGACTGTCGCCCATTACGTAAGGACATGCCGAGACTGTCAGCGACGCAAAACACCGCCGACAAGGCCAGCCGGACTTCTACAGCCGATCGAGCAACCTCGCCGACCGTTCCAGCAGATCGGGATGGACTTACTGGGGCCTTTTCCGACGTCGAACGTCCGGAATAAATGGATCGTCGTAGCTACGGGCTACCTCACCCGCTACGCCGAAACAAAAGCCTTGCCCAAAGGCAGTGCCGCCGAGGTAGCCAGATTCTTCGTTGAGCACATCCTCCTGCGCCACGGTGCCCCAGAAGTCCTCATCACTGACAGAGGTACGGCCTTCACTGGCTGAACTAACTCAAGCCATCCTGCGCTACAGCCAGACAAGCCATCGCCGGACCACCGCCTACCACCCGCAGACGAATGGCCTCACCGAGCACCTAAATAAGACCATCGCCGACATGCTGGCAATGTACGTCGACGTCGAACACAAGACGTGGGATGCCATCCTTCCGTACGTGAACTTCGCATACAACACGGCCATGCAAGAAACAACGCACATGGCGCCGTTCAACCTGGTCTACGGAAGGAAACCGGCAACGACGCTTGACGCCATGCTACCGGATGTCTCCGACGAAGAAAATCTCGACGTTGCCACCTATTTGCAGAGTGCCGAAGAAGGTCGACAGCTCGCCCGCCTGTGCATCAAGAAGCAGCAGAGAACCGACAGCCGACACTACAATCTTCGACGACGCTACGTCGAGTGCCAGCCCGGAGACCGTGTTTGGGTCTGGACTCCGATACGCCGACGAGGACTTAGCGAGAAACTCTTACGTCGCTATTTCGGACCATATAAGATCATCCGACGTATTGGCGCACTGGACTATGAGGTCGTTCCAGACGGTATTTCGCAATCACAGCGGCGCCGCGCACGACCTGAAGTCATCACGTGGTGAGTCTTAAGCCTTTCTACGCCCGCTGACGAACTTAGGTTCTTTGTTGCTTTGTTATTTTTGTCCCTTTCTGTACGCGTGGTTTTGTTCTCGCTTTCGTGTTTGTAGCATCGGGACGATGCTTTTTAAGGGGAGGGTATTGACACGTATACATGTTTATCTTTCACCGGTGGCCGCTCTCCACCGGCTAACAAATGTTAAACGTTATCGCTCGGCGCAGGACGCGCCTGTATCGGAAGTTTCTAGAACGTTATCGATGCTTCTTTTCGTTGCGTGTTTTCACCGACGCTTATGTTATCTGATTGTGTGACCGACGCGAAGTGTCTAGAACTTTCTGGAAGGCACGCGGGCATAAGGATTAATCTGGAACCTTCGATGACTCAGGTATAAAAGCGTGGATTTGAGGAGAGACCTGAGCAATACTCCGGAAATTTGGACCACCTGGCGTTAAAGAACCCCAGGTGGTCCAAATTTCCGGAGTCCCCCACTACGGCGTGCCTCATAATCAGAACTGGTTTTGGCACGTAAAACCCTATAATTTAATTTAATTTAATTTTAAGGTATAAAAGCCGACGCGTCTCGCCGCTGATCAGATTTCGACGACCGCTGACTGTGTTTGCCGCTTTCGTTGTGCTTCGAGTGTAGCTTGCCTCTGTGGGCACTAAAGCCCCTATATATAAAAAGTAGCGCCATCCACTTCCCTCCTCCTCCGTTCCACTATCGCGCTTGGCGCGACCAGCGCGATCGAGGCGCGATATCGACGGTGGCGCCGCCTGCGTCGGGCCTACCGTGGCAGACGACAGCTAACGCGCTACCAGAGGAAATCCGAGGAAAACTTCGATCGCGCCCTGCAGGAGACGTTTTTGAAGCGCGATTTTGCTTCGGCAGTCAGTAATTGGTCTTAATAATGCCGTTTTCGAAGTAGCAACGCGACGATGCGAGACGGCGCAAATATCAAGTGTGCAGCAAGCGTTTGCGCACGCCGGATGGTAAACAAAAAAAGCCTTTTGCCCTCGCCTTGTCGGTAGCGGCAACTTAAGGCGCAGCAGCATGCCATCACAACGAAGTTCTTGCCCATAACACGTTTGATCCGTTTGTGCGTACAGCGCTTTCGTCGCACAGGCCCGAGAATGGCAGTCGGAGCGCGCTGGAAAGAAAAAAAATATACAAAAGCGCGACGCGAACTTCCACGTGACACGGATTGGCCAATGGGGGAGCGGAGGAGGCTGGGGCGACAGGAGGCGGCTAAGAGAGGGCGAGGAGGAAGCGCCGGGGTGAGCGCGGTGGCGGCAAGATCTAAGAATGGCGCTACTTTTATAAATATAGGGGCTTCAGTGGGCACAGGTTCGCCCAATAAAACACCAGTTTCGTCATAGATAGTTGTACGACTGTTTTCTTTACCGTCACTACTACGTGACAATATGTATATATATATATATATATATATATATATACGAATAACTATTCCTTTGGATTCGGTGTTTAATAAACTAAAAGAAGTACAGGCGCACGGCGAAAAGCAACAACAGTTATTAATCACTTAATGATCATAAACTTTTAAAAACACACACACACATTATATATATATATATATATATATATATATATATATATATATATATATTATGAGACGTCGACCGATGCGATGCCTTTATTTCCGAGCAGCCGCCCGAAGCAGACACGAAGCACCGCGCGAGACAAAGGATGATGATGAGTCGTTTGTACAGATGACGACGACGATATGCCCAAAATGCCCTCACACTAACTTCCCCCCCTTCAGGAAAGCGGTCAGCAAGACCGAAAACTAGAAAGGGTAGGTACCGCGAATGTAGGGTTTCAGGCGAGATACGTGAACGATTTCCGTAGTGCGGCGGCGGCGGTCAGTAGCTGAGCTGACAGGAGTGACGCGGTAGTTAACGGCCGAAGTTCTTTGCAAAACGGTGTAGGGGCCGAGATATCTGTGGAGAAATTTTTCACAGAGGCCCGGTGCGCGAACAGGTGTCCATAAAAGAACTTCGTCGCCTGGGCGCAACGACGCAACGCGACGCGTCGTATCATAGCGACTTTTCCTTTTGTCCTGAATGGCAGCGGTGTTGGCGCGGGCAATTTCACGGCAGCGGGCGATGCGAGCAGCAAATTCTTCGGAAAGAGACGCGCATGGAGCAGCAGGTGCTGAAAGGAGTGTAGTGTCCAAGACGAAAGACGGCGCACGACCTTACACAAGAAAGAAGGGACTGTAATCGGTTGTACGTTGGACGGCAGTATTATACGCAAACGTCACGAAAGGTAGGATGGTGTCCCACTTGGTGTAATCGGGTCGAACATACATTGACATCATGTCGGACAAAGTTCGTTGAAAATGCTCTGTAAGACCATTTGTTTGCGGATGGTACGCTGATGTGGTCTTATGGGTGGTGTCAGAGGCCTGGAGGACTTCACAAAGGACGTGCGATAGGAACGTCTTGCCACGGTCACTCAGGAGGACACGAGGTGCGCCATGGCGCAAAACGATACCGTGCACGAAAAACTCGGCGACTTCGGAGGCAGTACCAGAGCGAAGAGCCGCTGTCTCAGCGTACCGCGTTAAATGATCCACTGCGGTAACGCTCCAGCGGTGGCCAGCGGGCGTGAGTGGGAGGGGTCCGTACAAGTCTATGCCCACAATTTCGAAGGGGGTGGCCGGGCATGGTAGAGGCTGCAGAGGACCGGCTGGAAGGGATGTCGAGCGCTTTCTGTGTTGGCATGACGCGCAGGAGCCAACGTATTTGGCGACTGAGGTGGAAAGGCGCGGTCAGAAACAACGCGTTTTGATGCGGTCGTAGGTCTTATGAAAGCCCAAGTGGCCAGCCGTCGCGTCGTCGTGAAATGCTTCCAATACTTGGAGTCGAAGTGAGCGAAGTATTACTGGCACCCATCGGTTACCGTAAGGATGGTAGATTGATCGAAATAATGCTCCACCTTGAAGCTTAAAACGTGAAAGTTGTCGTCTTAAGCGACTGTTGGGGGGTCGTGCCAAGCCAGTAAGTCGGTCGATCAGCGTACGGCAGTATGGGTCAGTACGTTGGAGTGAAACGAGTTCAGTAGACTGAAGAAAGTCAACTGAGGCAACCAACTGTCCCGGGCTACGGGGTGTGTGCTGAGACGTGTGGCTAGATGGTGACGTGCAGACCGAAGGTGAAGCATGGGCGTTTAGGGACAGCGGGCAGCGCTACAAAGCGTCGGCATCTTGATGTTGTTTGCCGGACCTATACGTGACAGTGAAGTCATATTCCTGCAAGCGCAGTACCCAACGGCCGAGGCGTCCAGACAAGTTTTTCAGGGACGACAACCAACAAAGAGCATGAAGGTCGGTCACAACTGTGAAATGGCGGCCGTAGAGATAGGGTCGAAATTTTTGTATTGACCACACGATGGCGAGGCATTCCTGTTTGTAATCGTGATGTCAGCCTCTGTTTCGCGATTTCGGAGCGTCCAGACGACATGCCGAATATCTGGCGAAATTGCTGGGTGAATGATGGCCAATCCGAAAAGTCACTTTCGTGGTGAAAAAACCACGTCTTCGCAACTTCGGTTAGGTAAAAAGAGACATACCACAACTTGTGCGTGTCGTCCCAATGGTTGACGTCCCTGGCTCTGTTGTAGTGATCGAGCCAATCTTCTAAGTCATCGCCGCGAAGGCCTGCAAAGACGGGAGGATCGCGGTGTTTGGTGTTCACCGTCCAGGTAGGCCCAGCTGGCTGAGCAGTGGTGGTAGCAGCACCGGTGGGTGGGTTGGTTTCTGCCATCACCGTGGTAGGCGAGAGCAAACAACGACCGGACCGGAGCTGCAGGGGAATCGGGAAAGTAAGAGGACGTGGGAATCGGAAGCACACTCCACCACTTGTGAGACGTCGACCGATGCGATGCCTTTATTTCCGAGCAGCCGCCCGAAGCAGAGACGAAGCACCGCGCGAGACAAAGGATGATGATGAGTCGTATGTACAGATGACGACGACGATATGCACAAATAGCGCTCACAAAAGATGATGAGTCGTTTGTACAGATGACGACGACGATATGCCCAAAATGCGCTCACAATATATATATATATATATATATATATATATATATCATAAGAAACCAACAAACAATGACACCAAGGCCCCCATAGGGAAAAATTACTTGTACTTACTAATTGAATTAAAGACATGACAATGATGAACAAACCACTGGCCGCAGGTGGGGCACGAACCCACGTCTTCGCATTACGCGTGCGATGCTCTCACCATTGAGCTACCGCGGCGCCGCTTTCCCGTCCACTTTCTGCGCGAGTTCGTGACAAGTCGTGTTTTGTTTCACAGTAGTGCTTTTCTTTCAAGGCACGTTTGGTAAGTTGCATTCATTATTATTTATTTCTCTGAGGATACCTTGGAAGAACTTTGAGCTTTAGGAACGTTCTGTTAGACAGAGGGCAGTGTTGGTCTCTTCCTATCGTGGTAGAGGCAGATAAATTTTCGAGTTAAATTGATGTTTGCTTTCAGGCAAACGTGACAGCTGAACGCTCGAGAAAGAATAGCGTCAGTGGTTTTTTTCGCAGGGATATGTAGATAGTTCGCGTGAGTTTCCGTTAAACTCAGTCTTTCTTTTCGGATTTCACGAGTTCTGAATATAACGCTGTATCAGGTAGATACTGGTTATTCTGCAGTATACTTCAGCTGATTTTAGAAATCACCAGATGGTTGTTCCCGCACGCACGTAGAGAGTACCGCGCATTAGAAACCGGCTGCGCGGATCACTTTTAGTAATGGTATACTCTTCAGATTTCTTTTCTCTTCGACGTATTATGAAAGGGTATGTTTAAGGCTGTGCGTATCTCGCACGTGTATTTAGAAGACAGCAGCGTTTGAGTTTCATTTAGTTTCGTTTAGCATATTTGCCATATTGATGCCTTCAGGTAGCATATGCGGATCTATTGACCAGTTGCCTTCACCCAAAAAGATCACGTACTCGTGACGCCTACGGCAGAAAGGACGTTCCACATCCGCCGCCTAGGTTTGTGATTTGTGGCGCTGGCTAACACTCCCAGGGTTAGTTCTAGTTGTAAGACATGAATACCCCAGAAAGTGGATGGGAAAACGGCGCCGCCGTAGCTCAATGGTGAGACCATCGCACGCGTAATGCGAAGACGTGGGTTCGTTCCCCACTTGCGGACAGTTGTTTTTTCATTCACTTGCATTTTCCATAATTTATCAGTTCTTTAATTCAACTAGTAAGGACAAGTAATTTCCCCTATGTTGTCCTTGATGTCATTGTTTCTTGGCTTCTTATGATATGACTAATAAAAATGGGGCCCGTCAGTTCCTTTCCTCTTGTTTATATATATATATATATATATATATATATATATATATATATATATATATGTATGTACCGGGTGTTCAAAATTACGCGATACGGAATTTTTAAAAATCGCTTGTGGCAGGTAGCATATTGTTACGACACGAGACAAACGGTGTTTATTGAACAGGCCGCAGGGCGAGCAAAAAAAAAAAAAAAAAACAACAACGTTCTCTTCCTCGTCTTCTCCGCTCACACTCCTCCTCTTCTACTAGTGCGGCTACGTTGACTGTAATAGTCCTGCCCTCCTAGATGAAGCCCGCCGGGCAAGTCAGCTAAGTTCTCGGTGTGAAGGGCTTGAGACGAGCGCCATGCACAACCTCAGTCTTGGCGGAGCGCCGTCCAGTTGCGGTGAGACGCGCCAGCCGATAATTCACTTCACTGAGCTGGTCAACAATAACGTACGGGCCAGTATAGTTGGCAAGAAGTTTTTGACACAGGTCACGTTTGCGCACCGGACACCATAGCCAAACTAGATCCCCTGGAGAATAGGTGACATTCCTATGGTGCCTGTTGTACCGTGCTTTTGACCGCTCTTGCGAAGCCAGAGTACGTATGCGGGCCAAGCGTCGAGCTTCTTCAGCGAGACACAGAGTCTCGGCGATGGTGAGATCGTCGTGGGTGGAGAAAGAAAATATGGTGTCCAGTGTGTGACGCGGCGGACGAGCGTAGAGTAGGAAAAACGGGCTGTAGCCAGTAGTCTCGTGCTTTGCTGTGTTAAAAGCGTATGTAATAAATGGCAAAATGTCGTCCCAGTTTTATGGTCCGATGCGACGTACATGGACAACGTGTTCACGAGTGTGCGGTTAGTACGCTCGGTCAGCCCATTTGTTGGCGGGTGATACGGTGTCGAGTGGCGAAAGCTGGAAGCGCATAATCGAAGCTCTTCCACGACATCTGCAGTGAACTGGCGGCCGCGGTCACTGATGATTACTCGAGGAGGGCCGTGGCGGAGAATGATCGAATGCAGGAGGAAAAAGGAAACTTGGCTGGCGGTGGCAGATGGCAAAGCAGCCGTCTCGCAGTACCGGGTCAGATGGTCGGCACATACGATGATCCAACGGTTCCCTTTCGATGAGCGGGGAAAGGGACCCATGAGATCAATTCCAACTTGCTCGAAAGGAGAGCTCGGAGGCGTCACTGGTTGTAGGAGGCCGGCTGGCGTCGTAGTTAGGTGTTTGTGGGCCTGACACTGAGCGCAACTGGCCACATACATTTCAGTCGACCGACGCATTCGGGGCCAGTAAAACCGTTCTTGGGCACGATGAAATGTACGCGCTGCTCCGAGACGTCCGGAGGTAGGATCGTCGTGCATAACCTGCAGAATAGTGCAGCGTAGCTTTTCCGGAACTACAAGAAGGAAGCGGGCACCAGTGGTTGCGAAATTCCTCTTGTAGAGGAGGCCATCACGAACACAAAATCCTCGGCTTGTTGTGGAGTCATGCGCGTTGAAAAGTGGCTCTAAGCTGAAGTCTTCTCGCTGCTCCTTCTCGTAGGTCTCTTTATCAGGAAATGCAGGTGCCAAAGAAGCAATCAAATGATCAAAGTTATCGGCATCACAAATAGTGGTGTTTAGCGGCATTCGCGAAAGGCAGTCAGCATCAGCGTGTCGGCGACCACTCTTATATGAAACTGTGAAGTTGTACTCCTGGAGACGTAGAGCCCAGCGCGCAAGTCGACCAGAGGGATCACGAAGATTGACAAGCCAACACAACGAATGATGATCTGTGACGATTGTGAATTGGCGTCCATACACGTACGAGCGAAAACGTTGCACAGCAAAAATGACCGCTAGGCATTCTTGCTCCGTAACGGTGTAATTGCGTTCAGGCTTACTTAACGTACGACTCGCATAAGCGATGACATGCTCGTTCCGGCCGCATCGCTGAACGAGGACTCCACCGACCCCCACGCCACTCGCATCGGTGTGGATCTCTGTTGGTGCAGCTGGATCGAAATGCCGAAGGATGGGACCCGTCGTCAGTAAAAACTTCAGTTGACGAAAAGAAGCGTCGCACTCGGGAGTCCACTCAAAACCGGCGTCCTTATGCAGAAGACAAGTCAGGGGATAGGCGACATCGGCAAAAGTAGGTATAAATCGGCGGAAATGAGAGCAGAGGCCTAGGAAACTACGAAGCTCTTTAACAGACCGAGGAGTGTTAAACGCTTCAACAGCTGCTGTCTTTTGTGGGTCAGGCCTGATACCATCCTCGTCTACAAGATGGCCAAGCACCAATGTCTGCCGCTCACCGAAGTGACATTTCTTAGAACTGAGTACTAGGCCGGCGTGTTCGATGCAGTCTAAGACGACTTCCAGGTGCCTGTTGTGCTCTTCAAAAGTGCTTCCAAAGATGACAACGTCGTCTAGGTAACACATGCAAATATGCCATTTGAGGCCTCGAAGAATGGCGTCCATAAATCTTTCGAAAGTCGCGGGTGCATTGCAAAGCCCAAACGGCATGACGTTGAACTCAAAAAGGCCATCCGGGGTTTAAAGGCAGTTTTTTTCTTTATCCGCCGGGTGCATTGGGATTTGCCAGTACCCCGATCGCAAATCTACAAAAGAAAAGTAGGATGCTGAATGAAGGCAATCCAATGCGTCATTAATCCTTGGAAGAGGGTAAACGTCTTTCTTGGTAATGGAATTGAGACGGCAGTAGTCCACACAAAATCTCCTAGTATCTTTATTTTTCACAAGTATAACTGGAGCAGCCCACGGACTAGATGATTTCTGAATTACTCCTTTCTGTAGCATTTCTTGAACCTGTTCGTCGATAACCTGTCGCTCTGACGGTGACACTCTATAGGGTTTCTGTCGAACAGGCTGCGCCGACCCCGTGTTAATTCTGTGCTTGGTTCGAGACGCAGGAATGGAGGGCGCGTTATCCCCCTGGGCGAAGTCGAAGATGCTTAAGTGTTTAGTCAGGACGTTCACGAATGTACGGCGCTCGTCCATGCTGATCGACTTGCTGATCATCGGCAGAATCTTCGAGTCTTCTGAGCAGACGTCAACTCGTGTATGTGGAGCATCTGCGAGCACGGCGACTGGCGTCGATCTGTGCTCTTTGAAGGAAGCAAGCTTCATGCCAGCAGGTACTACTAAGTTTTCGCCTGAAGGGTTGACAACCCATAATTTGGAGCGCCGCTGAGCAACAGACACAAGGCAATGTGGCAGAAAGATGTTCTTCTTCATGCACGGTAAGTACGCCGGCTCTACTGTGAGGTCGAAGGCCCGATGAGTGGTAGTAGCGCAGCCCACCGGCACACACACAGCTGACAAAGCAGACACGAGAGCGTCCTCACAGGCATGAAATGCGCCATCCTCGTTTGGAGCATCCTGCATGAGCTCGTAAGAAATGTCACCACCCACAAACATCTCCCCTGTTCGGCAATCAACGGTGGCACCGCACATCTGTAGGAAATCAATACCTAATATAACATCATGTGAGGAACGGGGGAGGATTGTAAATTCAGTCGTGAAAACTCTACCACCCAGTGACACTTGTGCAGTGCAAAAACCAACAGGCCGCAACGAATCCCCGCTCACGCCACAAAATGTTGCCACTTGGTTCCATTGAAATACCACTTTGCGACCTAATAACACTTGGAAAGCGAGACTCATCACAGAGACAACAACACCTGTGTCCACTAACGCCAATGTAGACACACCATCAACGAGGACTTTCACTTTGTTCTTCAACATAAACACAGGCGGAGGCATATCTTTCAGCAGCGAATCTCCAGCGACCTCACCTCCATTGGCCGCGCTCTCTAGTTTTACGGCTGTGGTGATCTTGAACGACGCCGTGGTGAAGGAGACCGGTGCAATCGAGGAACAGGAGGTGGCGTCACGCTACGATCGGAGGCAGGTGAGCGGTTCCGTAAGTTTCCTTGCCAAAAGTTGCTGCTAGAAGGCGATTGCGCCATAGAAGGCCATTGGGCGTAGGGCGCTGGAGCAGCAAGTTTATCGTACGGAGACCTTTGGCGATGAGGACAAAAACGGGATATATGGCCAAGAACGCTGCAGACGTAGCATGTCGGAAGCGGACGGCTTCTGCGGTAGTCTTCAGAGCTGTCAGACACGTCTACACGCCTAGGACGAATGACTGGGTCTTAACACGGAGCATTGCCAGTGGTGGGGCGTCCAGAGGAACGTGCGTAACGAGGGCGAGGTTCGAATCGGGTATCCGAAGAGTAGTCGCCTCTCGATGCCGGTGCGTGTGGGTACTCTGATACATCCGCGACGTTGACCGACAGTTTCCATCCATTCAAAGGTGGAGAAGTCGCCGGGGCTTGCGAAAGGGAGGCATCAGAGACATCAGGCAGGCGACGTGTCGTCTCGGTGTGCCTGTCCAGCTCTTCGCGGACGATCTGTCGTATGGTCGACGCCAAGTCAAATGAAGAGCTCATATCGATGCTGGCCACAGTGGTAACATTGGCCAATCGGCCAAACTTTGGCGTTATTCGGCGCATCGTCAGCGCCTCATGAGTGCTTCAGTGCTTCATGACATCAGACACTGAAGCGAGACTGTCCTTGCCGATCAGAAAATTGTACACATCCTCTGCTATGCCCTTGAGCAGGTGCCCAACCTTGTCTTCCTCGGACATTCTTGCGTTGGCTTGCTTGCACAATTTCAAGATCTCTTCGATGTAGGCAGTGCAAGTCTCACCTGGTGGCTGTGCTTTCTGTGCGAGGGTGTGCTCTGCGCGTTTCTTTTTTGTGTCCGAGTCGCCAAAGCATTCCTTTAGGTCATGAACGAAACGTTCCCACGTTAATAATTCTTCGTGGTTCTCAAACCACATCAGGGTAGTGTCAGTGAGAGCGAAGACAACGTTGTTTAGTTGGTCGGTGGTATCCCAGTCGTTGGACTTGCTTACCCGTTGGTAATGTCTGAGCAATTCTTCTACATCTACACCTGCTCTCCCGGCGAAAACCCGAGGTTCTCGGTAGTAGCGCCACGTACCAGCAGGCATTGATCCTGGAGCGGCAGGTATCGGTCCCCGAGCGTCTCCTTCGTTGGTCATGTTAACAGGCGAAGGGGGTAGTGCGGCGAGGCGACGACTCCGGCGAAGAATAAATGGCTCCGGGTCCGTCGTTACTTCAAGTACCCAGCACCTTTCACCAAAAACTGTTACGACGCGAGACAAACGGTGTTTATTGAACAGGCCTCAGGGCGAGCAAAAAAACGTTCTCTTCCTCTTCTTCTCCGCTCTCACTCCTCCTCTTTTACTGATGCGGCTACATTGACTGTAATAATATATTGCAATAAACAATTGTAGCTAGTGAGCTTGCACGACGCATCCACTTGAAATTAATTTCCAGGATGGCACCAGTTACGAGATATTATTTCCCAAAGTGTGGGACGAAATACAAGGGCGTTCTAGTTACTTTTGTGCTTGAATATATAAAGCAGCATTTTGGTAAAAAAGCTTGTAAGTGCATTTCTACGGCTAGTTTGATGGTGCATATCCCCTTCTGGCAATTAATTCCGAGTGAATACGCCTGACAGGCTCACTGGCAACATTTCGTAAATTGCAATGTGTCGCAAAATAATTAACTAAGAAGGTTATTAGTAAACTTTTATTCATGAGTTGAATGTGTGTTTTGATTTCTCCTGCTACTAATGTCCACCTCTTCGAATAACCCAGCCCAACGATAAGAATTATGCTACCTGCCGTAGGCATTTTTTAAAAATTCCATAAAGCTTCATTTTGAACACCCTGTATATATTGTTACGCCGTGTCACTGCCAGTGAAAAGTGAGGGAAGCGAGAGAAGAGAAAGAGGAAGACGACGTTGCTCCTACGATTGACACGAGCCAGCATAGCCCAATGAGCTACATCTTTGTGCCTTAATCGTTAAACGCTCCCTGAACCCTCTCCCCAGGCCGTAACAGATTGGTGGACGGTGCTGGGTAATACGAAACCAACGACGGAAGCTCCACTCCCTGATCTTCGCCGCAGCCGCCGCCTTGCCGGACTTCCGCCTTCGCCGATCGAGATGATGTGCCAACTCTAGACCTCTGATGCATCGGGGACAACTCCTACGGTTCCTACGGGTCCCTGGCCGTACTACCAAGTGCCGCCAAACTTTGGCGGGACCTCAGGCGAAGACATTGGCGAGTGGCTCAAGAACTATAAGCGGGTGAGCAGAAGCAACAGCTGGGACTCGACAGCGCAACTCGGTCATGTATTTTCACTGACGAACACTATTCTAATGTGATATGAAAACCACGAGGACATGTTCACCACTTGGAATCGTTTTGTTGAGGAAGTACAGAAGTGCTTCGGCGATTCTAACGCGAAGAAAAGCGAGCGGAGCAGACATTGGCTCAGAGGACACATCTTCCAGGGGACACATGTACCACATATATAGAAGAAATTTTGAAGCTATGCAAGATAGTGAATCCTAGGATGACTGAAGGTTGAACACGTTCTGAAGGGGATAGCCGAAGACGTGTACAATTTCTTGATTGGCAAAGAAAACCTGAATTCCGTGTCTGACGTGATGCAGCACTGTCGCACATTCGAAACACTGAAGATGCGACGGATAGCTCCGAAATTTGGCCGTCTGTCAAACGTCCCAACGGTGGCTAGTGTCGACACTGTGTCGCCTAACGACCTCTCGTCGACAATACGCCAGATTGTACGGGAAGAATTGCTTCGATGTCTGCAAATCTCTCATTGCCCCAGCGCCTTTCAGGACGGCTATGCAAGAGAGACAGCACGCGCGCGAACGCGAGCCGCTCCGGCCCCATGGCAGCCATCAGTTAACGCAGCAGACGTCGATGAATGCCAAGGCACACTGCGATCACATGAATACTCCGATCGGACAGCCTCCAATTACGAACGGCGTTTTCACTCACCTCCTTTCACTCAACGAACGTCGGCTGGCTACCGTCCCCATGAAGAGCAATACTGCTACCCAATGCCTTCTGACAGGACTGGTCACTCCGAGCTGCCACGGGTGTGTCGACCTCCGCCGGTCTGTTACAGCTGCGGCGTCCCGGGTCACATCTCGCGTTTTTGTAACAACCCCCCTACATACCAGCGAGATCCCTTGCTCATGACTCCCCAGCCTTTCGACCACCCGTTCTCTACGCCACGGCCGCCACGCACGCCCACCAGTTTACGCTACCCCTCACCGGCCTCTGATCGAAGCTTAACGCCGCCAGCAGCCCCACGTGCTCGACGATCCCCATCGCCGCGGCGACGCATGCAGTCACCGCCGCCGGAAAACTAGTCGGCGCGGCGAATGGGGGTGAGGCCGCAAGATACCAGACACTTTCGACAGATATACCCCCGTCAGTGTTTATGCTGTAGAACAAAGTTCATCTACTTGTTGATGGCGTACCTACCATGGCACTTGTGGATACAGGCGCGACAATTTCTGTAATGAGTGTGAATTTTAAAAACCTTCTTGGACTGAAAGTTATGTTTTGTATAAGCCATGGTGCGACATTCCCTGGTGTGAGCGGTGATGCGTTGTGTCCGGTGGGAGTTTCCACTGTGGACGTGTCTTTGTGCGGCAGGGTGTTTCCCACAGAATTCGCGGTTATTGCACGATCGATGCATGACGTTATTTTGGGAATCGATTTTTTGCGGGAGTGTGGAGCAACTGTTGACTGTAGAAGTGGGCACCTTTCCGTGCATGGTAGTTTCCCAGCTGCACTATTGGAAAATTCAGCCCGCGATGAATGCATCTTTTTTGTCTCCGAGGACACGGCCGTTCCTGCCTTCTCTGCTGTGTGCGTTCCAGTATACTGCTCTAGTAACGACCTTGCCATGTTCGACGCGACGCTTGAACCGATTCATGCGACCTGTGTGAAAAAAGAACATTTTAGTTCCCCATCGCGTGGTGTCTGTAGTTGAGGGACCGCGCAGGTGTGTGGACAATCAACAGTTCAATGGAGCCTGCAGTTTTGCCTCGTGGCATGAAACTCGCTGTCTTCAAACCAGAATCCTCTACGACGCTGGTTGAACTTGTTGATGCTACAGGAGAGAATGAACATCTCGGTTCTCAAGGTTCAGCCGATTCACAGCTTCTACAAATGATCAGCAAGTCGCTCAGCCAAAGCGAACGTGACACACTCCTGGGCGTTCTCTCCAAGCACTTGAAAGTGTTCGACTTTTCAAAAAGCGGCAAAATGCCTTTAATTCCAGAGTCTCGAACACGTCATCGGATCAACACCGCTTCAGCGCATCCCGTACGGCAGAAACCTTACAGGGTATCACCATCTGAGCGCAACATCATCAACGAGCAAGTGCAAGAGATGCTAGGAAAGGGAATAATTCAAGAATCCGCGAGTCCCTGGGCCGCTCCCGTCATTCTTGTGAAGAAGAAAGATGGTACGTGGAGATTCTGCGTTCACTATCGCCGACTGAATTCCGTAACCAAGAAAGACGTCTACCCGCTGCCCCGTATTAATTGACGCCATCGACTGCCTACACTCCGCTTCCTACTTTTCTTCTGTGGATCTGAGAGCCGGTTATTGGCAAATTACGATGCGCCCAGATGACAAGGAAAAAACGGCATTCGTTACGCCGGATGGGCTGTACGAATTCAACGTCATGGCCGTTTGGATTGTGCAATGCACCAGCTACATTCGAAAGGTTCATGGACACTATTCTGCGTGGTTGAAAATGGCAGATTTGCATGTGCTACCTTGATGATGTCGTAATTTTTGGACGCACATTTCAGGAGCACAACATTCGTCTGAATATTGTACGCGACTGTATCGAAAAAGCTGATCTTCAGCTGAATTCAAAGAAATGTCATTTTGGCGAGCGCCCAACAGTGGTGTTAGGACACCTCGTCGATAAAGATGGAATTAGACCAGACACACAGAAGACGGCAGCCGTTGAATCATTCGAGCAACCTGAATCTGTCAAACAGCTTAGTAGCTTCGTAGGCCTCTGCTCATATTTCCGGCGGTTCATACCCGGTTTCGCGGATGTCGCTCAACCCCTGACGAATCTTCTGCGTGAGAACACTCAGTTTCAGTGGACTCCTGAGTTTGAGGCCGCTTTTCGCCAGCTGAAGTTTTTGTTAACTTCGCCACTTCGCTCCTTCGTCTCCAACGGAGATTCACACAGACGCAAGTGGCGTCGGCATCGGTGCCGTTCTCGTTCAGCGCTCTAGAAACAAAGAGCATGTCGTCGCGTACGCAAGCCGTTCTTTAAGCAAGCCGGAACGCAACTACACTGTGACGGAACAAGAATGCCTAGCGGTAGTATTTGCCGTGCAGCGGTTTCGCTCGTACGTATATGGTTCACCATCGTCACAGATCACCATTCTCTGTGCTGGCTGGTCAATCTTCGTGACCCATCCGGTCACCTCGCGCGATGGGCCCTTCGTCTGCAGGAATATGTGTTTACTATTTCGTACAAGAGTGGTCGTTGACACACTGACGCGGATTGCCTTTCTAGGATGCCACAACGTACAACGGACAGTGAAGCCGACAACTTTGACCACCTTATCACTTCGCTGTCGCCTGACTTTCCCGATGCCTTGACATTCGCCGCAGAGCAGCGCAAAGACCCAAGCTTGAACGCTTTTTTCTCTGCCACACAGGGGCCTATATCCGAAGGCCGATTCCGAAGTCCGAATCCGAAGTCCGAGATGGTCTTCTTTACAAGAGGAACTTATCAACGACGGGTGCCCGTTTTCTATTGGTGGTTCCGCAGTCTCTTCAAACATCTGTTCTGTGCGTTATGCACGATGACCCGACCTCTGGTCACTTAGGGACCGCGCGAACACTTAGTCGCACAAAGGAACGATTCTACTGGCCTCAAATGCGCAAAACTATTGACACCTATGTGGCCAATTGTACACAGTGTCAGAGCCACAAGCGACCTAAGTCAGCTCCAGTCGGTCACCTACAGCCAGTAGAGCCCCCCAGTTCCCCTTTTGAAAAAGTTGGCATAGACCTGATCGGGCAGTTTCCGCGCTCTTCAAGAGGAAACCGGTGGCTAATTGTCTGTGCCGACTACCTGACGCGATATTGTGAAATCGCAGCCATTTCCTCCGCTACTGCTGCGCAGGTTTCTGATTTTATGCTGCATTCAATCATACTCCGACACGGGCCACCTCGCATGATAATAAGTGACCGTGGTCGCCAATTTATTGCCGATGTTTTGGAAGAATTGCTACGTTCGTGTGCCTCCAAGTTCCGACACTCAACAGCTTATCATCCACAAACTAATGGTCTCACCGAACACACAAACCAAACTTTGATCAACATGTTGATCAATGTACGTTGCTTCGGACCGCAAGAACTGGGATGAAGTATTACCGTTCGTGACGTACGCTTTCAACTCTGCTGAAACACGAAACGACCGGTTTCAGCCCTTTCTTCCGTCTTTACGCGCGCCAACCTCGCCAACCTCGCACACTATCTTTCCTTTTGTGATCCATGACGATTTGTCTATCGCAGAGACATTGTGTCGTGCAGAAGAGGCTCGTCGACCTGCTCGCTTACGTACATTGGCCGCGCAAGACCACTCTAAAACACGCTACGACATTCAACACCAGCATGTTACCTACGTTCCCGGTGACCTCGTGTGGCTGTGGACTCCAATACGCCGACGTGGCTTGAGCCAAAAGCTACTTGCAGACTATGCCGGACCATACGTTATCCTCGATCGTCTAAGCGAGGTGAACTACACAATCCACGTCTCACTTCAAATGGCCGTCGTTCATGCAAGACTGAGGTGACTCATGTTGCCCGCTTGAAGCCGTTCACACGAAGGAAGCTGGAGTGACTTGCCCGGCGGGCTCCGTCTGGGAGAGGAGGAATGTTACACCATGTCACTGCCAGTGAAAAGTGAGGGGAGCGAGGGAGGAGAAAGAAGAAGACGACGTTGCTCCTACGATTGACTCCAGCCAGCATAGCCCAATGAGCCACATCTTTGTGTCTCAATCAGTAAACGCTCCCTTAACCCTCTCCCGAGGCCGTAACAATATATATATATATATATATATATATATATATATATAGAGAGAGAGAGAGAGAGAGGAATTACAACAAATGATTGAGGACCTTCATCGAGAAAGTGCAAGAATTGGGTTGAAGATGAATATGCAGAAGACAAAAATAATGTTCAATAGCCTGGCAAGGGAACAAGAATTCAGGATCGCCAGTCAGCCTCTAGAATCTGTAAAGGAATATGTTTATCTAGGTCAATTACTCACAGGGGACCCTGATCATGAGAAAGAAATTTACAGAAGAATAAAATTAGGTTGGAGTGCATACGGCAGGCATTGCCAAATCCTGACTGGGAGCTTACCACTGTCGTTGAAAAGAAAAGTGTACAATCATTGCATTCTACCGGTGCTAACATACGGGGCAGAAACTTGGAGGTTAACAAAGAAGCTCGAGAACAAGTTAAGGACCGCACAAAGAGCAATGGAACGAAAAATCTTAGGAGTAACGTTAAGAGACAGGAAGAGAGCGGTGTGGATCAGAGAACAAACGGGGGTAGACGATATTCTAGTTGACATTAAGCGGAAGAAATGGAGCTGGGCAGGCCATGTAATGCGTAGGATGGATAACCGGTGGACCATTAGGGTTACAGAATGGATACCAAGAGAAGGGAAGCGCAGTCGAGGACGGCAGAAAGTCAGGTGGGATGATGAGGTTAGGAAATTCGCAGGCGCAAGTTGGAATACGCTAGCGCAAGACAGGGGTAATTGGAGATCGCAGGGAGAGGCCTTCGTCCTGCAGTGGACATAAATATAGGCTGATGATGATGATGATATATATATATATATATATATATATATTGCCACACCTTGCAACATGTGGGACATAATTAGAAAGCCGAAGATGCGCGCTAATCCACGCGCCATGCGCCGGCACCTGCTTTGACGGGCGCCAGCGAAGAGGCAGACGAAATTACCCCGATCCACGCGCGGGTGCCTGAGCTTTTGCGTTTGTTCAGCTGGCGGTCAGGGACTCGACGCTCAACGCCTCAACGCTTCAGGTCGTCTGTTCTCCTAGAACGTGACATTTCTGGTGGAGGTGCTGGGTAGCCCTCGACCTATGCAACAGACCCCTCCTAGCAGCAAGAACATCAGCACCATACCGGAGCTTACACCAGTGCACCGTGCCAGCCGGAGAATTCGGGGACTGGCCCCTGAGATTGTGCCGTCAACCAGGAGCACAATGGCTGCGGTGGAAGGTACGGCGACAGTACCAACTCATTTAACGTTGCAGAGCCCGCGAGTGCCACGTTCCTTCCACGGCGACCTTTATGAAGACGTGGAAGACTGGCTGGACGACTTTGAACGAGTAGCAGATTGCAACGAGTGGGACGACCGAGCGAAATTAAAGAATGCGTATTTCAGCCTCGAGGACGGTGCTCGCACCTGGTTCCAGAACCGCGAAGGGGCCCTGACATCATGGCGTGAGTTACGTCGGCGGCTCTTGGACACGTACTCGAGCCCCGATCGCCGAGAGCGAGCAGAACGGGCCCTCCAATCGCGTGCTCAGAAGCCCAATGAAAGTGTTCTGATGTACGTTGAAGACATGACACGTCTCTTCAGGCGAGCCGACCCTAGCATGCCCGAAGACAAGAAGCTCCGTCATTTGATGCGGGGTGTCAAAGAACAGCTCTTCGGTGGGCTTGTTCGTAACCCGCCGAGGACGGTTACCGAGTTCCTCGCAGAAGCCGTTGCTATGGAAAAGGCGCTGCAGCAGCGGTCGAACCAGTATGACCGACAAGTGAATGCTGCTTCGACAACCATCGGTCTGGGAGCTTTCGCGACTGACATTGAAGTGCTCCGCGAGCTAATACGATCGGTAGTCCGCGACGAGCTGCAACAGCTGCACCGGGCGCAGCAGCCTACGGTCAACTGCATCGCTGACATCGTGCGTGACGAAGTGCAGCATGCACTCGGGGTACCTCAACCTCGCCCCGAAAGAACACCCCAGGCGAGTGAATTTCGGCGCACGACATACGCTGACGCGTTGAGGCGCAGTCTCCCCGGATCGGCAACATCCCCACTCGCGGCGACCGATTTCCATCGTGAGACGTATGGAGACACACTGAGCCGCTCCATCCCTGCATCAGCTTCGCCATGTACCGTTGCCCTCCACTCGGCACAGGCGCTGCCTTACTTTCCCGACAACCGCCCTGTCACACGTAAATCGGACATTTGGCGCATGCCCGACCGACGACCGCTTTGTTATCATTGTGGTGAGGCGGGTCACGTATACCGCGAGTGCCACTACCGCCAACTTGGACTGCAGGGTTAGGCTGCCAATTCACCTCGACCCCGGTTCGGACAGAGGCCGCCCGAAATTGAAGCGTTCATCGCCCAGCAGCGCGCGCCTCAGTCACCAAGACGCCAGTCGCGATCGCCATCACCGCGGCGATCCTATCCAAGTCGCGAAGGTACGTCGAGGGTGACGCAGGGACGGTCTCCGAGCCCTCGCCTGGAAAACTGACGTCAGCGACCTTCCGAGGCGAGGCCGCTGACGCGCGACGTGCTGAAGACCTCCCAGCGACGCGACCTCGACCCGACGGAGATTCGACGACGCCTGTACCCAGAGATTTGGACCTCCAAGCGACGCGACCACGACCTGACGGAGATTTAACGACGCGTGTACCTCAGCCTGCAGACAAGTTCGCGATGAACATACCTGTGCTCGTCGACGGGAGAAATGTCAGTGCGCTAGTCGACACCGGCGCCGATTACTCAATTATTAGCGGAACATTGGCGAGCCTTCTCAAGAAAGTTATTATGCCTTGGACTGGGACACAAGTTCGTACAGCTGGCGGACACGTTATCGCACCGCTTGGCGTGAGCACCGTTAGGATACGAATCCGAAATTGCACGTTTCTCGCTAGCTGCATTGTCCTGCGTGAATGTTCCCGTGATTTAATTCTTGGAATGGATTTTCTCCGGGAATATGGTGCCATCATCGACCTCAGGAAGCGTTACATCACTTTCTCTGCGAGGAACGCTACGGCACAAGATGATGCCTGCCGCCATAGAGCCGGACTTCGCGTTTCCGACGACAGCGTAACTATACCGCCTCGTTCCAGCGTTATGGTTCAGGTGATATCCGAAGGGGCGCGCAACGGTCAAGTCCTAGCAGAAGGCAACATGTCCCTTTTGCTGAACCTCGGAATTTGCGCGGCACGAGGCATCATTGACCTTCGAGATGGCCGGGCTGAAATATTGCTCACAAATTTTACCAATGAGCATCGACACCTTTTTCGCGGCACTGCCATCGCCTACGCTGAAGCCTTGGAGGACGTGATTGAGTGCTTCGCTTCTGAGGAAACCGACGCCGATGAATCCTCGCTCGCAGGCATTGACATCAATAACGAGCTGATGCAGGAGAAAAAGAAGGCACTGCGACAACTATTATCGGAATTCAAGGCATGCTTTGCGTCTTCCTCTAAAGTTAGTCAAACGCCAATCGCGCAACACAGAATAATCACCTACGACGATGCGCGTCCTATCCACCAGCAGCCGTATCGTGTCTCGCAAAAAGAACGCGAGGCAATCAAAGCACAAGTAAAGGAAATGATTGACGATGGCGTCATCCAGCCTTCAAGCAGTCCGTGGTCTTCACCGGTCGTACTCGTCAAGAAGAAGGATGGCACGCTTCGCTTTTGTGTTGATTACCGAAAGCTCAACAACGTCACAAAAAAAGACGTTTACCCGTTGCCGCGCATCGATGATTCTCTGGACCGGCTACGGCGAGCGAAGTACTTTTCATCTCTTGACTTAAAAAGCGGCTATTGGCAGATTGAGGTCGACGAGCGGGACCGTGAAAAAACTGCCTTTGTCACTCCGGACGGTCTTTACGAGTTCCGGGTGCTTCCGTTCGGTCTTTGCTCTGCTCCAGCAACTTTCCAACGGATGATGGACACTGTGCTGGCCGACCTGAAGTGGCAAAGCTGCCTCGTGTATCTAGATGATGTCGTCGTTTTTTCAGCCAGTTTTTCTGAGCATCTTATCCGACTCCGTCAGGTACTCGAGGCAATCCGATCGGCTAACCTTACACTAAAGCCTCAGAAATGTCACTTCGGCTACCAAGAGCTGAAGTTTCTCGGTCATGTCGTCAGCGCGAAAGGCGTCCGTCCTGATCCCGACAAAACTGCTGCTGTGGCCGCTTTTCCAACCCCTACCGATAAGAAAAGTGTCCGGCGCTTCCTGGGTCTGTGTGCGTACTATCGGCGCTTTATCAGTAATTTTTCGAAGATTGCTGAACCGCTTACCCGTCTCACAAGAAACGATATGCCGTTCACTTGGAGCGCTCACCAAGAAGCCGCTTTCACCGAGCTCCGACACCGCTTAGCTTCACCGCCCGTTCTTGGACACTTTGACGAACAGGCGGAGACAGAAATTCATACCGACGCCAGTAACATTGGCTTGGGTGCGGTACTCGTACAACGGCAGGAGGGCGTTGAAAGAGTTATCGCTTTCGCAAGTCGCACTCTATCGCGCCCGGAGTCCAACTACACCACTACGGAGAAAGAGTGCCTTGCGGTCATATGGGCTCTTGCAAAGTTTCGGCCTTACCTTTACGGCCGCCCATTCAAGGTCGTGACAGATCACCACTCGTTGTGCTGGCTCGCAAACTTGAGGGATCCTTCTGGACGACTGGCACGGTGGAGCCTACGCCTGCAGGAATACGATGTGACCATCGCATACAAGTCCGGGCGCACGCACGAAGACGCCGACACGTTGTCGCGCGCGCCTGTCGAATCTCCTGATAACGACATTGAGGACGACAGCGCTTTCCTTGGGGCTGTAAGTGTGACAGATTTGTCCCAACTGCAGCGCGCAGATGAGGAATTGCGGCCTATTATCGAACATCTAGAAGGCCGCAACGCCACTCTGCCCCGTCAATTAGCTCGCGGACTGTCGTCCTTTTGTTTACGACAGGGCGTACTGTACAAGAAGAACTCCGATGCCAGCCACAAAACTTACCTTTTGGTCGTGCCAGCAGAGCTTCGTGCCGAAATTCTGTTCGCCTGCCACGATGAACCTCCGTCTGGCCACCTAGGCTACACCAGAACCCTTGCTAGAGTGCGCAAATCGTACTATTGGCCGAAACTCGCCACTTGCGTTAAACGGTATGTCCAAGCCTGTCGTGAGTGCCAGCGCCGGAAGTCGCCAGCTGTGAAGCCTGCGGGATTACTGAAACCCATTGACCCACCTCGAAGACCTTTTGACCAAGTCGGCATGGATCTCTTGGGCCCGTTTCCTCGGTCATCTTCGGGAAACAAGTTTATAATCATCGCCACAGATTATTTGACGCGCTATGCTGAAGCAAAGGCTCTGCCTCGAGGCACTGCTTCCGAGGTTGCGCAATTTTTTGTGAACAACATTGTACTGCGTCATGGCGCCCCATCGTGCGTCATTACCGACCGAGGAAAGGCATTTACGGCACGGCTCATTGAAGACGTCTTCCTATTAAGTTACACGACGCATCGAAAGACGACTGCCTATCACCCGCAGACAAATGGACTGACCGAAAGGCTCAACAAAACTATGACTGACATGCTCTCTATGTACGTAGACGTTCAGCACAAAACGTGGGATGAAGTACTTCCCTACGTAACGTTTGCGTACAACACCGCGACGCAAGAGACCACCCGCTTCACGCCATTCTACCTTGTTTACGGTCGTGAAGTTCAGACCATGCTTGAAGCAATGCTTCCATGCGACACCTTTGATGGTCTTGACCAAGACGCCGAGCTCTTCGTGCAGCGAGCCGAGGAAGCACGCCAACTGGCTCGCACGAACATCAAGAAACAGCAGTGCATCGACACACGCCACTACAACCTCCGCCATCGCCAAGTTGAGTACCAACCAGGAGATCGGGTTCTGGTCTGGACTCCTGTCCGCTGCAAAGGCCTATCCGAGAAACTTCTCAGCCGGTACTTCGGACCTTATAAAGTGCTGCGGCGAGTGAGTGACGTCAACTACGAGGTTCTTCCTGACGGCAGCCAACCTACACGACGTCGAAAGACACTACCCGAGATTGTGCACGTTGTGCGGCTGAAACCTTACCGCACTCCATAACCACCATAGTTTGTGGACCATGCCATTCCTTTTGTTTTATTTATTTTTGTCGTGGACAATCATTGCCTCAGTGACATTGCCCTGCGTTTTATGACTGCGCGTCAGCCAGCGTTCGTGTGTGCATGTGTCTTCCACGCGTGTACTTCTACGTTCTTCCTGTAGTGTGTGTGCTTCTTTTAGCATCGAGTCGATGCTCTTCCGAGGAGGGAGAATAATGCCACACCTTGCAACATGTGGGACATAATTAGAAAGCCGAAGACGCGCGCTAATCCACGCGCCATGCGCCGGCACCTGCTTTGACGGGCGCCAGCGAAGAGGCAGACGAAGTTACTCCGATCCACGCGCGGGTGCCTGAGCTTTTGCGTTTGTTCAGCTGGCGGTCAGGGACTCGACGCTCAACGCCTCAACGCTTCAGGTCGTCTGTTCTCCTAGAACGTGACAATATATATATATATATATATATATATATATATATATATATATATATATATATATATATATATAATTAATGCAAACGATTTTCATAACTTCACCTACTAGCTTAGGTATTTACGTTCATTAGATCTAGGCCTGGGAATGTTAGCCAGCGCCACTCAGAGCCATGGTGGGCGTTTGTGGCACAACCTTCTTTTTTTTTCTGCCCTATGACTTCACGTAACATGTGGACTTGGGAGAGCAAGCACGTGGCTAATAAACCGTCGTCTGCTACCTAACGACATCAAGGTTGCCAGATTCGAGGCCCTCGCTATGAATGAACGAGACAAGAAGGGAAACCGAGGGGCTAGATTTAAAAAAAATCATAACCATATACAGGCAACAGACCATGAAGCCCATGAAACCATCGAGGAAATGAGCTGTGGGTGAAATTCAAATGTAAATTAACACACGCTTATCGACATAAAGCCCCAGTTTTTTTTTCAGGGGCTTTATTTTGACACGCACTCGCAAGCGCCCGTTACTTTTGATTATGACTGTACGTACAAGAGGGTATGTGCCGCTCTTCCATGGACCTCTTTAAACACATCTTGAGTCAGAGGGTATCTACCACCAATGTATGTGGTACAAGTTATGTTTCCACTACCTTGTCGTTGTGTCTTCAGCCCTGCTGCCAGAAGTCCTGCACGCCCTGCAAGGTAATACGACATTCAGGCACCTAGGGTTTTCCTGTATGCTCGTGAAAATATATGAAAAGTATTACTGGCCACGCTTGACCACTGACGTTGCCATTACGTCAATACATGCCGACTGTTAGCGACGCAAGGCACCACCAACAAGGTCAGCGAGATTGCTACAACCAATCCAGCCTCTTTTCCAACCGTTCCAACAAATCTGGATGAACTTATTGGTTCCCTTTCCGACGGCAGCATCGATCCGGGAATGAGTGGATAGTCGGGGCTACAGACTACCTTACACGGTACGCCGAACCGAAAGCCCTGCCAAAGGTAGTTCGGTAGAAGTGGCGAAATTCTTTGGAGATAATATCCTGCATCGTGCCCCAGAAGCCCTTCGCAGACAGAGAAATGAATTTTACAAATGAGCTTACCCAAACGATTCTGCAGTACAGCTATAGAGAAGCTTATGTTGGGTTTCCAACGGCGGTCGCACTGCCGTAGGGCCCTGCAGCCGAGTACTGCGCTGCCGCCAGTGCCCCGAGCGGCTGGCCAGACCACTAATTTTGTCTTCCGAGATTTTGGACGCGTGGTTTTGCTCTGTTTTGGTTTCGGTTTCGATAGCAATGTTCTCGATTCTGGTTTACCTTTAGCTGTTAAAATGCTGAACTACGTCATCTATAGTGCAGCGCACGAGCTTTAATATTTCATTTTTAAGCACGCCGTACAAACAGACGCAATAAGCTCGCGGATCGCAACCTTTTTACTAGAAAAACCACCAAGCTTCTCCAAGAATCTAAGCAAGGCTGAATAACCTCATGAAGATTGAAAGAATAGTGCAATCAGAGCTGTTTTGATTGCAATTTTTTTGCCGTTCTTGAGCCGCTTTTCCCAGTTGCACACAAAAGGAAGCAGTGGTCTCATGCAAAAAAAGTTTATTTTTCTTGTTTACATCGGGAATTGTACAGAAAAAATACCGGATCACACATTTGATAAAGACAAACGCACAGACCACCACAAGAATGTTTTAGCAATGACAAGCAACGCGTGAAGAAAGCTGGCTCTTGCGAACCAGCGCAGGCACACGCATTATGCATATATAGTGAGGTAAACAGCCTTCACAAAACGCTCGAGCCGCGCCATACGGGTGAGCCACGGATAACGAATTCTGTGCTTTAAAACGAACATGTTGCGAGTGACTTTTGAAAAATTACTCGTCGGAAGTGATGCACATGCTCTTCCGCAAAAGACAGATGCAAAAACAAAGGGGTGGCTGCATGGTAAATGGACGCCACGGCTCATATTCTAAGCTACCAATGCAAAATGCGCTCACCCAGCATAACAAGCGTCTTGCTAATAATGTTCTTAATGCAAGAAACAGCTAAATTATTTCCGCACACAAAAGGAAACACCTTACCGCAAAAGCGAGGCGACGAGTTGAAAAGCGCGGTGGGGTGTGCGTAACCAGCGGCACATGACCGGCGCAGCATCAACGTCTCTATGGAGACGATACGCGGGGACGCAACGTAGTGGATGTATGATAAGCTGTCTGCCTTTGAGGTGAAGTGGAAGCAGACATCGCTACGCCGTCTGACGGATGGTCAAACCCTTGCTCGGCCGCGAAACGGCTCGAGTGTCCGCTCTTTATGTAAGTATGTTTCTCTGTGACCCAACGATAATCGACACCAACGGAGCTCGCCTGTATCCGTTCCGCGGCTGTTTCCGCCCGCTCCGTTGTCAGTTCGGCAAGATGGCAGCCCCCAGCTACAACGTGTCCCCGCTGCAGGCGACCGCTCTACCGCAAGAGCGCTTCGGGTGGACATCGTCGCTTACGCATTTGCTAATTAACTTGTGTCTAGACCACCTGTCCCAACTGCGGGCTCCAAAAATTGGGAGGATGCTTAAGTTTCGCTTTTAAGAGTGGAACCCGATAGCATTCAAAGATCTGACTCCTACTCATGGTTCCCGACTACTGCAGCTTATGCAACCATAATGGTTACTGGCAAACACTGGCGGCGAACGCCATGCACGTAGGCGAGCTTTCTGGTCAAAACGCGGCCTCTTGCGTGGGCCGATCCCGGAGATAGTGCATAACCGCGCCAAAGAAATTACATCATCTTCTGGTTTGCGTATCTGTTTCGCACTTTTAATATTTCAGTCTGAGAAAACTTAACATAAAAGGCATGCGCTGTAGGTGTTTTGTTTAATGACATTCGTTTGTGGATTGTCATTCTCAAAATTCTGCAGAACAACTTTGCCAAGAATGCAAGACAAGGTATGAGCAACATTAATGATAGAATAGTGTGGCATACCTAAACGTGGTTGGGGATGATTTTCTCGGCCGCGGGCGCCAATGCCGACGCCAACGCCCACGCAAACGCCGACGCTGGATTTTCTGCGACACGGGGCCCTACACGCTATCGCGTTAAAACACAAAGCGCCCGTATACGCACGGATGACGGCATTCTTCAACGAGCTCGCAAATGAGGATTGTGGACAGGCTGTGTGCGTCACAGTGAAGCAAATCAAGCACAGAATGAAAAACTTGGCCCAAGCTCACAAGTAAGTTACGATAAATTTATTACAGTGGTTTTAACCGACATGTGCTGAAAAAGTTCGTGTCTATTTCTTACGACATAATGAAGTGACTGTCATCGGTACTTTTTTTTCCAGAAAGGCAAGCACTGTCATACCACGACGGTGGTCTGGAAACCGTCCACACACTCCTTTGCCTGGCAGACATCGCCACCACGAGTGCGGCGCGCCTGCGACATCACCTCTCGGCCACCTTCCGTTTCTTGATCGACGCGTTCTGAATGCGCACTGCTTGCAGTCCGGCCCTTTTTTCAGACAACAAGGCCTCGTGGTGCGCAACCGGGAGACGCAAGCCGGGCGGACGATACAAAATACCGGCCCAGGGCCGGTATTTTGTAGCGATGCCTTTAAAGTAATAACGCCTTTTCGCGCGATGCGTGCTTTGTCAGTGGTCAGAGCGACGGTCCGCTCGCGTTAACAACGGGATCAGCCGGCCGTGAGCGGTGGATGATAAGACTAGTGTAAAATAAGTGATAAGGCATCGCTACAAAATCGCGGCCCTGGTTTCATTCCGTCAGTTGATCCGCGGCCCTGGCACGAGATGCTGAACTAGACAATGAACCATCCTCATCTGAATGCACTCGCCTGGCCGCTTCGTACGTACGACGCTTATCGAGGCGTGCGGCTCGTTCTTCCTCAGTCTCCTCGGCTCGCTGCCTCCTCTTGTATTCGTTGCGACGACGAAGTCTGGCTTCTTTCAGTCTCTCCGACTCACTTTCCATATCTGCCGACGAATCCCCCCGAGCTGCCCCTTCTATATATACGATGCAACGCCGGCTCCTCCGGCGATGCAACGCTGGTGCCAGCTGCGGCGGTTGCTAGGCAATGGCGCAGCTCGCGGTGTGGACACCGGCCACAGCAAAACGGCGAGAATACGGCCAATGTAGCTCTTGCTACAAAAATTGATTAGGAATTTTATTTTAGTTGAATGAATCTAACGATGTCTCGCTTTCATTAAAATACGCTTTTTTCTTTCCGCATGTTTGTTCCCTCCAAACATAGTCGAGATTCAATCGCTGCTCCCATAAGCACCCTTGCTGATGTCGGTGACAGTTCGTTCTGAACCGCTTTTCGCCCGAAGCTTTGCGACCTATTTGGATCGACCTTGAATCGTTCGTTGAGTCATGTGACAAATCGCTCATACGCAACTGAACATGGACAGTACCGTGTGAGCACAGCCACCACCGTTCAGTTCCCACGGCAGTTGCAGCATTCAACTGCCGTTTGCATTATCGGCCGTTGCAAGTGCCCGTGTAATAAGGTTATAACTCTTCCAAAATTAAAATCTTTAGAATAATAATACAGCCGTAAAAACACTGAAAAAAAAAGCACTTTCAATACCAAGAGCAACGAAACACGAACATTATCTTCATATACTGAAACAGAAACTGAACTAAGCAGATTCACAACACATTTTCAAACAAAGCACATTCAAATTCCTTTACAGGAAATGAACGAATGCAGCCAGGTATAGAATTCCACAGTTCGATAGTGCGGGGAAAGAAACTGTATTTCAAGGTATCTGTGCGCGTCACTACTCAGAGATGAGCCTAAGTTTAAGAAAGTTGCGCATGGAATATGGCTTGATGAAAGAAGGAAATATCCAAAGAGCGATGACACTGGTAGACTGTCTTTGAGGTGTCCATATCGTAGTTGCATATTCGAGAATGGGATGATCAAGAGTTTTGTACTTTAAGAGCTTTGTTTATTTTGGAGCATTCTGCAAAATGCAACCGAAATATCCAAGTTGTTTTGAGGCATTGGAACATGTCGAAACAATGTGTGTCGACCGTGAGAGAATGTGAAAAACCCAAGATATTTATATTAGGAAACTGTTTAGAGATGATCCATTAAAGAATAAGCTGCAATTGCAGGCGCCGCGTTTTATATATGACAAAACCATAGTTTTCTTGAAACTATTCTTCATTTTGCTAGTCTCGCCCCAGGCACAAAAAGCGGCAAATGAATCATTCAATCGCTTGCGATCAACACGAGAGTGAACATCTTCTTTGAGCGTCTCCATTCGCATTAACAGCTTCTAGCTTCGATGTAAAAAAATCTACACAGGGCTGACCTTGCAAATATAGAGAGGTGGTTGGTTTTCCATGTGTCTGCATTGTCGCGCACAGATCTTGTTACCGCTAGTAGTCGTTACTTTGTCTGTACGCATCGAGAAAGCCAATATGAAGTAATTTGCAGCTCTCGTGCTCCATTTATTGGCGAACATGGCAGGAGTCGACGGCCGTTCCCCTTACCAAATGCCAATACACTTGCCCAGTTTAGCGACTACCCGTGATGTTACCAAACTCTTTAGCCATGTGTACGTATTCTAAAATGCTTTACTTGCTTATGCAACCCACAGCTAAATCGGCTGCATACGCCACAAGTTTAACCTGCAACGACTGCATCGAAAACCTGTGAATGCACTCGCGGCCCAGATCGAGCAGGTGTTACGTTTTCACTCGCACATAGAGCATACGGTGCGCGGTGATGATTTTATCGGCCGTGGACTTTATACGGAACCTCACGGCGACGACGACGGCAGAAAAGCACCTGGAGTGTCCATATAATTGCTATCGCAATAATAACTGAGTGGAGGCCCTACCCAGTCCGTGCGCTCGGAGAGAAGTGTGGAGGAAGTGACGTGCTCTTTTTCGCTGTACCGTCCATGCTGTCGGGCACAATGGTGGTTGTGTTATGGTGTTGTGTGCTCATGCGTGTACTGCTCCGTGGGTCTCGTACCGTGACAAATGCGTCGTTTGAGCAGGTTTACGTTAGTCTCCGAGCTTAGTTGCGTTGTGTTAATCTTGACCGCGCTCTCCCGGCTGTTGTTGTGACCAGGTGGGAATGAAATAATTATTAGGCGTGAAACGAACGTACATGCGACGCCGTGCACCACGTACCACCCCACGGACAGAGGACAATCTGGGAGTATATTTGCAGTTTTCGGTGGATTCATCCTAACGCATCGTCACAGACTGAAATCGCTGTGCTTCGGAATATGTACAGTAAACGCCCTGCAGGTCAGTGACAGCTGTGCAGAGTTCCTGTTTTTGACAGCGGACGATGCATTTGTGGCACACAAAACATCCATGAAAGAATGGAAAAGAACTGGTTGTTGTGAGTAATTGAGGGACGAACCCTCCTTACGGCAGATATCTGTGTGTCTGAGGTGCACAGGGAAGTGAAGGTTGCCGGATGCGGTGCAAGAGGGCACACGGCTCGACAGAAGAACGTACGCCTACGTGCACTTCAAACGGCCTGGTGGTTGCACGTAGGCCCGGTCGACGCGCTAGCCTCACGCATATGTGCGTGCTGTTCGGCACCGCGCGGCGGCTACCACAGAACTTTGTTTCCGTGAAGCTTCCCTTACCGTGAGAACTGCATACCTCAGGTCGCAGTCAGGGTATATGAACGCGTTACGACTTTCTCTTCTGCTGGCCTCCTCGTTGGCGCGTTGTGGCTCGTCACATCTCCGCGGTACGTGGCCACCTGGAACTTGTTCAATAAAGCAAAATGATTCGCATACTGCCACGACCGGCGTGCGTGTTTGTTTTCATAAACTGCAGATGGGCTAGCCATAGCTCTAGTTGTCGTGATGTGCATAAAGTGTGCTGCCGGTCGTCGACTGTGCATTCTCGCGGTGCTGCGAGAATGCACAAACTTATTTTGCGCAATAAAATGCACAAAGCGGGCAAAAATAGAGGTGACCGGCCTCACGGTATAATTCGTGGAGCTCATTATGAACTCTTTTCCATGCTAGAGCACAGTACTCGGACGAAATGATTTAAGGCTCATTCACACCGGCGACTGACAACGGTCGCGCGACCAAGTTGGTCGCAAGGCGACCAGTCGCAAATTGTTGCTTTTCTCGAAAGTCGGCTGTTTTGGGCCAGTCGCTCGCTGCTCGATTTCTCAGTCGCGCGACCGGGGTCGGAAAGCTGCTCAACCAATCATCGCCGCGCCGAAAGTCCGGCGTCCGGCGTCGTCCTGCGTCACGCCAAAAATGTCCACGCCACCACCACCACCACCACCAATTACAGGCATGGCCTGTAATTGGTGTCTTGCTTTGTGATGCTGGGACGCAGGAAGTTCCAGCAACGTGTCGAATGTACGCGCTGGCGTTTGCTGGAAGCTAAACAGCAGCAAAAGAAAGCACAACAAACACAAACCCTTTTTTCCAGCTGCCGTCCTTTGGATGTGCACGCCACCCAAAAGTGAACAGCGAGTGAACAGCTTCGCTTTAATATTATGCACCGAATCCCACCGCAATGCTAACTAGAAATTACACTCGTTTCGATAACACTCGTTGTCATACGCACAAAGTTCGGGCAGGAGGCGGCTTGCGTGGCCGGCCACTTCTCGCGAGCGGAGGCACTGGTGCACCCACCAGCGTCGCGTTTTCTTCGGTGGCTTCCGTGCTGCTACAGCTGACACCACGGCAGAGCGCATCAGCACATGGACAACGCCTTCCCCTTCGCTCGAATCAAAATCGATGGCTGTTGCCAGAACGCGCAACCAGCGAACATAGTGCCAGCGAAGTGCGCGCCAACTGCGTATATTCCTAGAGTCCTCGCTGAGAATGATAATCTCCGGGATTGCGACTCGCAGGTCGCGCTCTGCCGGGCTTGCCGGTGTGAGCATCGGTCACCTTCAGTCGCTTTTTGGTCGCCAGTCACAAATGGTCTCGCGAGAACATCAAGTCACCGGTGTGATTAATCCTTTCGGCAACGGCATCACGATGGTATACACCACGACTGGATTCGTTGGTCGGATCACTACGGCGCGCGCAAGTCCGCGCAGCGCGACATGGGCATCAAACATAAACAAGAGAGGAGAATCTGCAGCTACAAGGTTTTGAAGTAAAAAAAAAAAAAAAAAAAAAAAAAAAAAAAAACATCAGTTTCAGCAGTCACAGAGTGACGTCAGGACCTCTTCTCTGTCTTTCCTCCCACTATGTTTCAATCTGTTTGTGCATCTTTCTTGCTGGTGATTTCCGCTCATTTGCTGAACGCGACTATCTGTCACATTTAGGAAGCTGTGCTATAACAGAAAACCATACCAAAATAAAAGAATATGAAACTACTAAATAGATAATTATGCGTTTATCTAATGTGAACGAGCGATCAACATCGAGGAAAACATTGAGCTACATAGGGCGGTATTCCCGGTATCAAATGTACTTCGTTCAGTCAACCCTGTTGTGCACAACAGGCTTGACAACAATGCGCGTATGTTATTCAATGCTTCGACTAGTACTTGGGCGCTTTGGGGAGCTTTTCCGCCTCCGTTTGCTGCCTTGCCATGACGCATGATCTTTTTCACCAATGATCACACTCTATCCAAATTTGCAGCAGTTTAACATATTCACTGTTTTCGCTAGTTAGTATTACATAAAACCCAATCTTATTTGTCAGTTAATTTGGGGAACAATTTACTGATGCGCCCTTTCTAATAACATCGAATTTCATTTTGATTTGCTGCTCTGTGTTTTCGTTCTAATCTGTGGAATGGGGAAGTGAACATTTTGCCCTGCAGACTTTGTCCTTTTCCAACCATTTTACACGTTCCTAGCCAGTAATGCACCCATCCAAGCACTATTTTTCCGGTGAGAGCCACCAACCGATAGAAGCTAACTTGTTCCATGCCAGCGTCACAAATCCTCCGTAGCTGAATTTGCTGTAATATTGTATTAGAAGTTTAATACGAAGGTGCTTTATGTCGGTGTCAATGATGAACTTTCTTACAGGATGTAACGGATGCGACGTTCGGCGCCAACAAGTAAATGATGCTTTAAGGCAAAAAAACCCCTTAAATCTCTGTTCCAAGGTAGTGTTACGAGGTGCAGAAAATATCACGTGACGATTAAGGAGAATTAGGGTGGAATAAGGTGGATTAATGGATAAACGAGGCTTAAGGTGGATTAGGGTGCATTAAGGTAGAATAGGTTGGATTAGGGTGCATTAGGTGGATTAGGAAGGATTAGGGTGAATTAAGGTTGACTAGAGTGGATGAAGGTGAATGGAAGATTAAGGTGGATTAAGGTACGATTAGGGTGGACTGGACTGGACTGGGAAAACTTTATTTAGGTCCTGCAGGACGCGCTTAAGGCGTAGCGGGCGTCTCCCACGTAGGGATCGACAGGGAATACCTGGCGGCCGCTTCGTGGGCCTGCTGGACGGCCCATTGCTGGTCGGCGAGAAGCGAGCTTCCGATGGACTTCTCCCACTTGTCCGAGGTAGAGTCGGGATGAGCGTTTCTACACTCCCAGAGCATGTGTGTGAGTGTCGCCGTGTATCCGCACGAGGGGCACATGTCGCTGGGGTACGCGTCAGGATAGAGAACGTGGAGTTTGGCGGGGTTTGGGTACGTGTCTGTAATAAGCGTAGGGTTAGCGCCTGCTACGAGTAGGGTGGAATAAGGTGAATTACAGTAGGCTTTACAAGGCTTCTGACCTTCACGTCTCTGGCGATAACCTAAGGACACCTTAGACCTTTCGTTGACAGGGATGGCGCCGCTATCTAGGAGCGGCGAAGCCAATTACTGCATCGTGACACTAACGAGCGCCGACAGGGAGCAAGCACTACGGTAGTCACAGCGCAGCAGAAGATCCAAATGTGGTACATCCTGGTGTTGGCACTTTCTGCACATTGTTTGTCTTTGGCGTCGGATTAGCCTGTGGCTCCTCGTCGCCTACGGAGTGCATTTGCAACATGCATCAGCAGTGCTTACACGCCGCGTATTGTGCTTCGGTTGCGATGGCAATAACTGCGAAAACTGCTGTGCGAAGCAGCGCAGAAAGGCAACGGCGTCGACGGGCGAATCTCACTTTGGTCCGGCGAGAGACATGCCAGCATGGAGCAGAACGCCTTCGCGCGTTTGCGGCACACGCTGCGAAATCTGCCCCTCGCATTCCCAAAGCTGAGTGCGTCGCAACTGGCTGCCCAAGACACTACGGAGTCGGAACAACATGCTCGTACCGTCGCCGAGGCGACTCGGCAGCTGGACGCCGCTCGCCAAGGACGCCGCGCGCGAAGCACGGTCGCCGGCCCACAAATTGTACGCCTTTCGCTTAGCGGACCGTGATTTCACGAAGCAAACATGCAACAGCTTCTGTGAAGACACGTTTATCTTTTGTGTTCTACCGATTCCTATGAAAGAAGGACCAACCATAACTTTTTTTTCGGTGATTCTATTGTCGATTTACCGGCCTACCAGTTTCAATGCACGTATTTTTCAGTACTCTTCTTTCTCGGGTTTTACGTGCCAAAACCAGTTCTGATTATGAGGCACGCCGTAGTGGAGGGCTCCGGATTAATTTTGACCACCTGGGGTTCTTTAACGTGCACTACAACGCAAGCACACGGGCGTTTTTACATTTCGCCTCCATCGAAATGCGGCCGCCGCGGCCGGGATTCGATCCCGCGACCTCGTGCTCAGCAGCGCAACGCCTTAGCTAACTGAGCCACCGCGTCGGGTGTCTTTTTCAGTATATCTGCGTTACTAAAACTTGGTCCGAGTTCAATAAAATGTGCAAGCCTTTTATCATATGGGCTTGTTTTTATTTCGTGTTATAATTCAACTGATTTAGCTGATAGTTATGCTTTCTTCAATTGAAGTGCATTTTGCCGAATATATGAGCTTGATGCGGCTACGTGCCTACTGCAGGGATATGCACTTTTACAGGATTGTACTGATGCCTACCAATGCGGTGGCGTGTGTATGGCAGTGTACACTATATATGTCTAGATTATGTATGCCAAAAGCCTGAAAGGGCACCCTCATATACGTGAAAGTTTTACGTAGCTTAGGGTGGCCTTTTAGGCTTTTGACGTACGGACAACGAATGGAATGGAATAAAGAATGCTACGTGCGTAGGCATATAACTACTATATTTTACAGCTGGACACCACTTGGTCTTGTAATTCATGAAAAAAAATTATTCTCTTTTACAAGCTTCGGCAAACTTCTCTCAACGAGCTACAAAGAACAAAATAAGCACGACTTCCGTTACTGTTTTGCGCAGTGGAACTGAATTTCTCTATCGCTGCTGCTCTCTCCGAAAGCGGCAGAGTTTATTTTGCGCTACTCTTGATAAAGAAAGAAAAAAAAAAAACGTATATGTGGCAAGTATATATCTACTCCACCGATAGAGTCGCTTTTACAACTTTATGACACCCCTTGATTTTAGAGTGCACATGTAACACTTTTGCGGAACCCCTAACGATAATGAATATCCAGCTACGTCCAAAACGCTTCGCACATCATCAATTCGCTCAGTGCGTGACATGTGCATAATATTTATTTCCATTTCTTCCTTGATTTTTTTTTGGCTCATTCATCCAGACGACAGGCAGTGAATAGAGCCCCTTGCCCACATCCGTCGTCAACATTTTTAACGCTTCCGCATTAAAATCTATCATTGAAGATCCTTGCATGCACAAGCCACTTATCATATGTAGTTTCCTCTTTCACCACTCTTTCCTGTTAACGACTTTGGACATTCAAGGTATTATAATAAATAAATAAACAAGCAAACACATAAGCAAACAAGCAATAATTAAACATGTAATTCAAGCATCAGAACACACCAACACGCAAAACAAGCACGCAGACACGAGTCAAAGAGGTGAAAATAGTATTTGTAAAATTTAAAGGTGCCGGATCAATTAGCATCGTCATAATTGATAAAGACGGGTCGACTCAAAACCAACCGGAGCCGGATCGCTTGTCGCGAACACGCACGCACGCACGCAGCCAGGCCCATGGGAGCAACTGGCCGTTTTGCCTACATAAAAAGAACCCTTGTGCCAAATTTAGTAATTCACGGCTTATAGTTTATAGAAAAATAAGCATACAAACATGTAGTAAACGAATTCGCAATAATAGTCGGTTAAGCGGCACAAACAAAGGACACTTCTACACAAATCACAAGGTGCTGTGGCACACGTCATCGCGCCCCAGTGGCCTCCTCCGCTGGGGGCGAGGCTGGGCCAGAAGACGTGCTCTCTGAAGCATTGAACGGATGAACCATTGTAGTTTCTGAAATAAACGAAGAGAAAGTATCGCAACATTTAGGTAAGGGACGTCCCTTTGCCTTAAGAGGAACACTAGGGTGTTCACAGTACCTGTCTCTATATTAGTTGCTGTCTTAGGCACATTTGTTGTAAACCACAACATAGCAATACTGAACAAAATTGTACAACTTTCTGTCGAATATAGACTGGCGGTCCCTGGCACTGACAGTGTCCGTCGATGCTAGCCCCCCCCCCCCCCTCCCCCCTCCACCTTTACCATGCCTCGACTTCGTCCGTTCCAGACTTCGCCAACCCAGTGCATGGTGATTTTTTGGCATAAGCTCCTGGTTTACAGAAGAATGCTTCGCCGGCAGATAGTTGTTATGGCACGTCTTGGTATGGCATCAGTTGCTTTGCTCAAGAGCGACACATAGAGATAATGACACGTCAGCTCGAAATGTACACAGGCGTCGCGCAAGATCTCCGTAGCCACTAAACTGCATACACCAATGTGAAGTTACGTGGCACTCAAAAATGTTTGAGGACGATAATTCACCGCAGCGCGTCGCCTCGAGTCATTTCGGGAATAAAGTGGTAAATTTCGCCAAAGGGACGTCATCATGTTTGCTTACTTCAGTGCGAGACGCAATCTTTTTAGCCGCAGCATGTTGTCGCACGCTTTCTGACCGGTTGTCGGTAGTTTTCAGGGTATGCACCGTTTTTGCGCCACTCAGAGTTTGCCCGCAATATGGACGAGTATAACTTGTAGTTGGGCTAGCTCGGTTTTTACAAATTTAACGCTAAGCGAGCGACCAGACTGTGGAACAGACACGGAGTTAGCTCGTTCCTGTGATATCTTGCACGTGTTGCATCGTTGCCTTCGCGCTAAAATTTTTTGTAAAAAATTGTGCACAGTGACGCGGGGTGCTCTAAAATCACGGCGGTGTTAGAAAGGAACTATTAAAAAGATGTCGTTGACGAGAGAAGGAGAAAATGGAAATCTAATCTCAAGAGAGATCTGGCCGTGTTCGAGAATTATCGTGTCCTAAATTGTAGAGATTAAGCGTACCGGTGCCGGTGGTTAGCACGAGTTTGGCGTCATTGCCTAGGCTGACGCTCCATTCGTAAAATGGGCTTTCAGAAAAATATTTGACAGCACCAAGCATTGCGGACATTTTTACGATTTATATTGTGCCTTAAATGCATGAGCTGTCGTAGTACGTATATATGCCCCTTTGCGATTTCAGTCAAACAGTAGTTAAAATAAAATGGAGGTGTCGCCCAAATCAAGTGGCCCCGAACATGCTGGCTTCAGTAAACAGAAAATTTACTCAAGCTCATCACCTCAGTGCTCAAGGCAGGTTTGACAAAGACTGTGCACAAAATTGTAATGCTAAGAGGTTTATTAGCAACGGATGCAGGCGAACGGGTAGCAGTCACAAGCGTTCGGCCAAGGACAGCAACCACGAGCTCATGCCGGTGGCGATGCTGCTGAGGCACAGGTTACTCTTCTTCATTACAATCGCCCTCCGCCGAAAAAGGCGCCATCCTGGCGGCTTAAGGCGAAGACACTACTAGTGGGTCGTAGTACGGCTTAATGCGACAGACGTGGACAAGTTCGCGGCCGCGATTGCGCAGGTCTGTCGGTGGCTTGAGGGGCTCCACGAGGTAATTGACGGATGACGTTTGCTCCAGAACGCGGTAGGGTCCGAGGTATTTCGCGACAAGTTTTGCAGAGTGGCCGGGTGTGGTAGCGGGTACCCGAAGCCAGACCAGAGAGCCAGGGGAAAATGTAGGTGCAGAACGGTCGGCTGGTTGACGGGATTGCTGCTGCCACTGGTCCTCGGTGGGAAAAAGAGCGGGCAAGCTGGCGGCATTCCTCAGCATGTCGAGCAGCTTCAAACAGCGGAGTACTTTCGGACGCATCAGGTTTATATGAAAGAATTGTATCGAATGTATTAGATGGTTCTCGGCCATATAGGAGAAAGTACGGGGAAAATCCAGTGGTTGCTTGGGCCGCAGTATTGTACGCATACGTGACGAAAGGGAGAACTTGGTCCCAATTTGAATGATCAGAAGCGACGTACATTGATAGCATATCACCAAGAGTACGGTTGAAGCGTTCTGTCATGCCGTTAGTTTGCGGATGGTACGCTGTACTTGTGCGGTGAATGATTCGGCATTCGTCGAGTAGTGCCTTCAAAGCATCGGCAAGAAAGGCTCGGCCTCTATCGCTCAGAAGTTCGCGAGGGGCACCGTGGCGCAGAACGAAATGGTGTAACAGAAACGATGCAACGTCGCGGGCGGTGGCAGTCGGCAGAGCGGCGGTTTCAGCATAACGGGTCAAGTGATCCACGGCAACAATAATCCAGCGGTGCCCTGCTGGAGTGGATGGTAGCGGTCCGTATATGTCAATACCAACGCGATCAAAGGGACGACTAGGGCAGGGAAGGGGTTGTGACGGGTAGACTTGTCCGGGAGGTAATTTTCGGCGTTGGCACTGAGTACAGGAGCGAACGAACTTTCGCACGTAGTTATACATGCCGCGCCAATAAAATCAGAGGCGTAGTCGAGCGTAGGTCTTGAAGAGGCCGGCATGCGCGCACTGTGGGTCGGCGTGGAAAGCGGCGCAGATAAGGTCACGGAGATGTCGGGGTATCACAAGAAGCCACTTGCGTCCGTCAGAAAGGTAATTACGACGATAAAGAAGGCCATCGCGAATGCAGAAGTGGGTAGCCTGGCGGCGAAGAGCGCGAGATGGTGAAGAGGTGGATGGATCAGAAAGGATGGAGATGAGAGCACTGATCCAGGGATCCTTGCGCTGCTCCGACGGCATGTTGTGCAGTGGATGTGGTGCAAGTGCGGGCTCAAGGGAGGATAGGCAAGCGTTGTCAGCTGCGACCGGTGAGCGAGAAAGGGCGTCAGCGTCCGTGTGTTTGCGGCCAGAACGGTAAATTACGCGGATGTCGTACTCCTGTAGCTTAAGGGCCCAGCGAGCAAGTCGGCCAGATGGGTCCTTGAGGGTGGACAGCCAACAAAGGGCGTGGTGGTCAGTGATGACGTCGAAAGTGCGACCATACAAATAAGGGCGGAATTTCCCAAGGGCCCAAATAATGGCTAAACACTCTTTCTCTGTAACCGAGTAATTAGCCTCGGCTTTTGTCAGAGTTCGGCTCGCGTAGGCGACGACATATTCATCGAACCCTGCCTTCCGTTGCGCGAGTACGGCACCGAGTCCTACGCCGCTGGCATCGGTGTGGACCTCGGTGGGGGCGGCAGGGTCGAAGTGGCGGAGGATAGGTGGCGAGGTTAGCAGGCGGCGTAATTTCGTGAAGGCGTCATCGCAGGCGGGCGACCAAGCTGAAAGTTCGTTGTCGCCGCTTAGAAGGTCTGTCAGGGGTGCAATTATGGATGCGAAATTTCGAATGAAACGTCGGAAATATGAGCATAAACCAACGAAACTTCGAAGCTCCTTTAACTTCTTCGGTTTTGGAAAGTCAGCGACGGCGCGGAGCTTGGCTGGGTCCGGAAGAATGCCGTCTCGCGAGACAACATGGCCAAGAATGGTGAGCTTTCGGGCACCAAAACGACATTTTTTTAAGTTGAGTTGAAGTCCCGCGTCAGTGAGACATTTCAGAACGCGCTCGAGACGGCTGAGATGTGCATGGAAATTAGCGGAAAAGACAACGACGTCGTCCAGGTAGCAGAGACATGTGTTCCATTTGAGGCCGCGTAAAATATTGTCCATCATCCTCTCAAAAGTGGCTGGAGCGTTACACAGGCCGAAAGGCATCACGGTAAATTCATATAATCCGTCTGGTGTCACAAATGCTGTTTTATGCTGATCAGATGGTGCCATAGGGACTTGCCAGTATCCGGAACGTAAATCCAGCGAAGAAAAGAACTCCGCTCCCTGCAAACAGTCGAGGGCGTCGTCGATGCGCGGTAACGGGTAAACGTCCTTGCGCGTTATCTTGTTCAGACGTCGGTAGTCGACGCAGAACCGTATAGAGCCATCCTTTTTCTTAACAAGAACGACCGGTGACGCCCAGGGACTGTTCGAAGGCTGTACAACCCCGCGCCTGAGCATGTCATCAACCTGGTCATCAATTACACGGCGCTCCGAGGCGGATACCCGATAAGGGCGTTGCCGTAGAGGTGCATGACTGCCGGTATCTATCTGGTGAAAAACGGTTGATGTGCGACCCAAACCGGAAGCAGGGCTGTCAAAAGAGGCGCGGAACTTCTGAAGGAGAGCGAGCAGTTGGCTTCTTTGTGAAGATGACGTTTCATCGTCGATGGAGCGGTTGAAAGCGTCGCGCAGGGACTGATCAACCGCAGGGTCACAAGAAAGTGCGCTAAGGTCAGTAGGAGTAGAAGCCGCAGGAGCGTCAAAGATGCAAAAGGTGTCGACCGGCTGAACAAGGCCTAGTCATTCGCCATGAAATAAAGGTAAAGGGCACGCCGTGGGATTGTCGATGAGCATCTTCGTGGCGCCACTGCGAAGAGTAAGGAGAGCAAAGGGCAGCGGAGAGCATTTGCGGCGAAGGAACACTTTAGAGGGCGTAAAGAGAACAGTGCCCTCAGGAATAGCGGCGCACGACACAGGGACAAGCAGGGAAGAGCACGGAGCAACGGCATTGTCTTCGGACACAAACAGTTTATCTCTAGAAGGGTGGTCGTCGATTGTCTCAAAATCGTGAAGCGCAGAAAAGTTCAAGTTCGGCGTGGCAACAATCAATAAGGCGTTATTATTTGCAAGGAAGTCCCAGCCTAATATAATGTCATGGGAACACGAGGGCAGGACGACGAATTCGACGGTATACAGAACTCCTTCAATGAAGACTCGAGCAGTACATGCAGCGAGAGGCGTAATGTTTTCAGCGGTCGCGGTTCGAAGGGAGAGGTTGGATAAAGGCGTCAGAACTTTTTTTAGTATGCGGAAATTACAGATACTGCGGCTCCTGTATCGACAAGTGCCAGGACGGTGACTCCTTCGACAGACACTTCAATTACGTTGGCTGGAGAGGGACGAGGACTTGAGCATTTCGACGTAGACGCAGTTCGTGCCTCGGGAACTGCGGCCTTCAGTGTTCCTGCTCGGTGGGTCCGGCACGGCGACGCATCGGAGAAAGGGAGCGACGACGTGGAGATGGTGAGCGGCGGGTAGGCGCGGGTGAGCGATCAGGACAAAATGAAGAGGTAGGACGGCTGGAAGGCGACGATGAAAATTGAGCGGGGAACGGTGGCGCTCGCCAGATGTTCGGGAAAGGAAGCATGCGACGACGGCAATGGCGCGCCACATGACCAGCACCACCACAAGCAAAACATATTGGACGGTCATCGAAGGTGCGCCATTGTTGGGGTTAAGCTCCGACTCGTGGCTGAGAAGTCGGCAAATGCTGTCGATCTGGTAACGGCATAGGATGCGGCGAAAAGGTCGGTGGTCGATGCATAGCGGGCGGTGAGAGCGTTTGTGGGCGAGGTCGGGCAACTGCTTCTGCGTACGTGAGAGGTGCAGTGACTGGCGTCGGATCACGTACTGGAGGAATGGCTTGCGAAACTTGCTCCTGGATGAAGTCTCGGATCGTAGGTGCCAAAGCGGGTGGTGGTTACGGGACGCAAGACATCAAAGAGAGCTGCCGAGCAACCACTGCGCGAACGAATTCCTGAATCTTCAGAAACAGGGCAGCATGGTCGTCGCTGACACCAAGGCTGGACACAGAGTCGGCGGGCGTAGGGGGACGTCTGGTGTGAAGCCGTTGCCTGCGCAACTCGTCGTAACTATGACACAATTCGATCACTTCAATGACAGTGCGAGGACTCTTCGATAATAACATTTGGAATGCGTCGTCCTCAATACCCTTCATTATATGTTTGATCTTCTCCTCCTCCGACATCGACGCGTTCACCCGTTTGCAAAGGTCAAGAATGTCCTCAATGTAGCTCGTGAAATTCTCTCCGCTCTCCTGAGATCGTGTGCGCAAACGGTGTTCTGCACGGAGCTTTCGTACTGCTGGCCGACCGAAAACTTGGGTAAACATGGTCTTGAAGACCAACCACGTAGTGAGGTCGCCTTCATGGATGAGAAACCATAGTTTCGCAACGTCCGAGAGATAGAATGCTACGGTTCTTAACTTGGTAGCATCGTCCCAATGGTTATTGGCACTCACTCGCTCGTATGAGGAGATCCAATCTTCAACGTCTTTTTCATCTGTGCCGGAGAAGATAGGGGGATCTCGCAGACGCAAGGCGCCGGCACAAGCCAGGGTGGGCGGCGCCGGTGGAGGGGTTGGAGGAGTGCCGCTTGCGTCCTCGGGCATGATGGGGGGTAGAGTGCGACTCCGCAGTTCCAGGGTGGTCGAAACCCAGCAGACTCCACCACTTGCTAAGAGGTTTATTAGCAACGGATGCAGGCGAACTGGTAGCAGTCACAAGCGTTCGGCCAAGGACAGCAACCACGAGCTCATGCCGGTGGCGATGCTGCTGAGGCACAGTTCTCTTCTTATTACAACATTCAGACTGGGAGGTAGCGGTGTCCAGCTCGATCCCGTGTTCCAGCTCCGGACCGTCAACTGGGCTTTGGAGGTCGCCGAAAGTCAGGGCTTACGGCCACCTCACGCCGCCTAGCAGAAGAAACCCAGTAATTTAAATAACTCTGCATCTGACGAAAATAAAGTTTTCCCCCTCCTCCTGTGACAGCTTGCTCTCTGAGGCACTGTGTTAGACTGAACTTTCTCCAGGTCCAGCCCACTTCTTCAGTACTTTCCTCGTAGCACGTTAAGCAGACATTTTGCGCCGTTGTACTGACTTTTATTTTCCCTAAGTTAATCATGCTCTAATAGTTCTTCACTGGAGTCACGTAGTCGCTGATGACATTATATTCCATGTTCGTCTCGCGCACACTCTGCTACCTATGTAGAAACCAACAATTGCCATGTCGTAGGCTCGCATCGAACAGCTGGTACGTTGTGCTGCTGTTTACAAACACATTCATCCAGCTGGTTTCGCTTTGTCTAACCCCAGACAATGCTAGATAGCTAGGGGTCTGCAAAATGCTTCGCATGACATTGATTCCCACACTGCATGAGATCTGCACGATTTTTAAAATGATAGTTTGTCAAGGTGGCACGCTAAACTGCTCAAGGTAATGTCCATTACTTTTTTTATAATTGAGTCAGGTAATGGAAGTTATAATGTATTCTAATGATAAGAAGGTAATCATATAAAAACTCATTAAATTTGTTTAACTTGGTTCAAAAGTTGCCACTTGAGCCTTACATTCCCTGTAATTTGACAAATTACAGGAACGGGAGGCTTAAGTGGGTGACAATGTTGGGCCACACTATCTGAGGCAGATCCACCAGGCAGCAGCAAAGGATCAGTTGCACATTTTGTAGAATATGTTTCCTGGTCATAGCCCACATCATTTATCATGTCATTATTTAGTGTCTCTATATTTTATGCCATTTACAGCAAATGTTCTAGGCCTCTATACAGCCATAGTACAATTACAATTTGTCATTTACCATTTCATAGACTGCTCCATACCATTTTTCTTGGCGCTCTTTGGCCATCTGTGCCCAATAATTCCATATTTCATCATCATCATCAGTTTTCACAAGAAAGAAAGGATCAGCTTTTCAATTTAGATCACTGTCATTAAACACACTGCACGAATATCCACCCAACAACTTCAGAGCCTGGCTGCCAACAAGCACTCCAAGAAGGAATGGCTGCTGTATGACTAGCTTTTAAAAAAAATGGCAACCAAACAATTGCTGCAAAAAAGATCAGAAATTATGGAACTGCTGAATAATCGTGTGCCATAGGCACATGTAAAAGGTCCATTGCAAGTAGTTATCACTGAATGTAGCGCAGTAGACAAAACTGTTAGAAGGCTAGACTGCCCAAAATACTAAATGTCAGACTACAAGGAAATCACTGGTCCAAAACCAAGCTTGCATTACCCATGTTTTTTTTCTGCATTCCTTCAGAAACTTTTTGTCGTCATTTCACTTCTGATAATTTGCAATACTTGATTTAGTAGACAAAGAACAGTAACTAGACTTTAACATTCCTTGGTAGCGACATATTTCGTTAGTTTCTAATATTCAAAAATACCGATTAGTTCGTTTTCGAATATAATAGTATTCTATTTGTATTTGAAGCTTGAATATTTGGCCACCCCTGATTAGTATAAGTTATCAGTAACTGGTTCAAACTTTGTAATAATCAACACAGTAGTCAATGTGCACTTAACAGCACCTGTAAGTGAAATTATACTTGTCCATCTGTAGTAGTATGTTGAGTACAATTTGGTTCTAAGAGCAGATGGGTAGCACAGTGATGTATGTGCAAGCAGAGTTGAGCTTGTTTGTTGTGTGCGTGCTTGCTTTTTACTTCTAAATGCTACCAGTGCTATATGTAATTAATGACCTGGATGAAATGATGAGATCAGGCAGTTTGCATTATTCATTGTATTTGACTCTCTTCCGAATGTTTATTTACAGCGTAACATGTGCAGTGAAATTATAACCGGAATATTTGGAAGCACTTCTTATTCTACGGCTTGCCTTTTTACAGGGGTAATTCATATGCTTGTTGAAAGGGTAATTTATCATTTATTTTTAAGATCAGCAGCTTACTGCTTGTCATGAAATTGCATCGTGTCTATTCTACTTGTATAGCTGCATTTCTCAGATTTTGAATATGTGGTAAAAATATTACTGGAAGATCAGGGCCTCTCTTCAATAAGCTTCTTGCTTGTAGTGTTCTCTAATTTGCTGGCATTTGGGCGCCTGCTAGTCACAATAGTGATCAGCATAGTAAACAAATGATCG